>NC_134710.1:35095609-35258109 GCF_043290135.1 Rhipicephalus microplus | reverse complement strand
TGCAACGCATTTCGCTCCTACGAGGACTACGCCATCTACGCTTAACAGAGATGTCTTCTCCAATCAGGCGGGTCGTCGCAATGATGCGGTTTTGAAAACTAGTCCATTTAATGATGCGATGATAGGTCGTTGCCCAAAACGGCCACTGTATCTGCCGTTTACTGTATTTTTCTTTACTTTACTTTTACTTGCTCTCTTCACAAGAATACTCATGGGAAATGGGTTGGGGGGAGTCCACGTACACAATCTGGTCAAACTACTACAATAGTCACGTCAGCGGATGCCTGTGTCCCCCCCCCCCCCAGTCGGGTCGGTGTGAACCGCCCCTCTAAAAAAAAATTCTGGCTACGCCCCTGCTAAAATGAATAGCTGGATCCGCTCCTGTTCGTTTGCGTTTTAAAAAGCCCGCCACGGGAAAGCCTACACTCCGAGATAAATACTTGCCCACTTTACCATGGCGCTTAACCTTTCCTTCCTCCGTGGGCCATGGGCCATATGCTCCATACCGTGGTCGTTTTCTCTCCAGCACTCGCATTGAATTTTTCCCGCTTGTATTGCAGCATGTCCAATCTGCTGACCGCTGCGCCTTTGCGCGTGATTGTGTGACCTATACGTATTTAGGATGGCCGCGTTTTTTGCAGATGTAGTTGAGCTCGTTTTCTTGCCGAGTAGACGACCGAATTATGACCGCATTTGGCAGACTGCCACGCTGAGCTGAATTCAGGTGTAAGCATATCCGTAATCCATGCGCTGATTAGAGGTCGCTCGTCCTGTGATAACTACTGCGCTCATGAGTGCGATCGCAGTGGTGTTCTAGGTTGAATCATGAAGATAAAGTTTAGAAACGGCATTGTGATTGGCTGCATTACTGCGGCTCTCGGGTGAGTTTGTTTCTGCTTGGTATATACGCACGGAAAGTGCAGTCGCCGTCGCGAGCTGCTGAGCTTTTTTCTTTTTTTTTTTTTGCTAAACAGCAGCATATGGTGTCCCGCTTCCTTGCAGAAGTGGCTATGTCATGCGTCACGATATTGGTTTCATTAACCACCTTTACGGGGAGAAGCCCAACACCACTGCGAATGAATCACCGTACATATACTTCACAGGTACTATTACTGCGGCGAGCACGAACACTGCATTGACACAAATTTTCTTGCAGAATCGGCTCCCCCGGCTGATGCAGCAGCTTCATGGAGTCTGAAACGCATATTTGGGAAGGAATCTCGTCGGCATTGGCACTGGCTGTCGGACGCACGGTCCAAGGTGCAGAGGATCCGACACGAAGCCGTCAAAGCGCTTGGCAGCATGGCAAGCTTGAGCGGTATGTCTCCAGAACCCAGGAGAATACAGATTCACCTTAATTTTTTTGGATTGTGATTCGCTTTGCCCGCGCTGACTCCTCATACATGGTGCTCGACATGCAGCGGCCGCTTCTGAGCCCAAACTGCCACGCAAAAGAATCCAAAAATCAGTTGCCTAAAGCTCACAGGCAATCAAAAATATTAATTATGCCTTGCACCCTGATTCAATTAAATGTCCATACAAAAGCACACATTAAAAGCCCTGTCTCAATTAGGCACTTCCCAGGAAAGAAAAGCTCCAGTTTTGCAAACACTGTCGTGATCCTGCAGATCACTTTTATACAGGGTGCCAGAATGAAACCTTTTTTTTTTTTTGTTTCAGTTTTAGTTTCACTCCACCGTAAAACGTTCTGTTCAGTTTCTGTTCCGGAACGGGAAAAAAAGAATGTTCTGTAGTGGTTCATGTTGGCGAATTTCTCACCACGAGAACGTAACAAATAGGACAGAGTAGAAAAGGTTCCAGCTAACCAGCAAGATTATCAAAGCGGAACAGATACACAAATTAGGTGACAGCTGCATAAGCACTCCATCCCTGGCACTGTCACAATTTGAGCATGATTACCTATCCGGGCTGTAGGATAAGCGTCAGATCTCTTTTTCCTACTCTGTCCCATTTTTTTCCTACATTCTTGCACTGCGAAATTCGCCATCCTGAACCCAGGCCAACTAGCCCAAGCTTCTACTCTCGAAACAGTTGGTAATGCTATTACTGTAATGGAAAAATTTAAAGTGAGAGTAACGATAACAATATTTGATTTGTCGTACAGTTGCGCTCCTCTTAAGAAAGGGGGACAGGGGTTGAACACGTTCTTCCCACATTCTTTAGAGGAGCACAACTAACAGTACCACGGATTTCTACAAATCGGCGCAAACCAGCACCCTTCTAAGTTATAGTAGACGCTCTGTAATGAGAGTTGAGAATTTTTTGAGCGGTCTGAATGTTTTGTGTCAAGAGAGTAAAGATGATCTCAGAAGCAGCCCATTGTCGGGCCTGCTTATAATATGCGAGACCACTGTTCATTAAAAAAAAAAAAAAACTGCGCCATAAATGCCCTCCCCATTCTAGCATGTGTCACAGGCACACGGAAGTCCACTAGAGTTAATGACAAATATCTCTGGTTGCCATTGTTTCCATGTTTTTGCACAATTTCAACTAATCTTTACTTTGTAATTTCTGCCTGAGGTACGCACTAGTACTGTACTCTCAGCCTATGCATTATTGCTGATGTTGCATCACCTTAATTGCTCGGAATTGCCAAGTTCCCATATGAACTGACAAATGATTTAAAAAATTTTGGTTTCACTTTGGAACAAAATAATAGATAACACTTTGATCACATTTTTGTTCTGGTCAAAAATACCTTTTTTTTTTTTCACTTTTGGCATTTGTTCCATTCCTATACACTGCTATTGTAGCATGTAGATAGGTGTGTTATAGTATCTATTATAGTACTGTGAGGATTCAGTGCAACTTTGATTATTACCTGCTGGGTTCTGGTCATTACCATGTATACAATGGCTGAACAGAAAGAAATCTCTGTTTCATAATTGGCATTACTGTGAGATCTACAGCCTGTTACGTGTGAGAAATCTCAATGGCGCAATTTGCGTCCTACTTGAATATCATTTATGTATCCATTGAAGCCATTGCCACTGTGGCAGTGGCATCTTATATTATGGAATGTCTTTGTACAGTTTGCAAAGCGCACCTCTGAAACTTATACCCGAGTATATTTTCTTGAGCGTCAGTTAAAGTATTCATGCCTCGAATTTTCAAGTAGATCGTAGTCGCTGGCATGTCTTATGCTCCAGTTGGCCCATGTTCTCATACTCCAACATTCTACATGTACATATAAAACCTGTGCACTACTATTGGCTGTATACATTAGGAATATTCAGGTGCCAAGGACGGCTTCAATGGCTGATGCATTTAAGTGTTGTTGAAGCTCTCGTATCACTACAAATACCTGAAAATCCCAAATCACAACTTTAGTCAGCCCTGTATAGAGGACCTATTTATCTAATCAATGTGTGTTGATATGCTGTGTTCCTGAGCATAGAGGAGTGCAAGGCAATGCTCTTGCTGACAAAATTGCCACATCAATAGGAAGGAGACATAATAACTCCTCCATAGCTGTCCCCACCACAATTCTGAAACTATTTTATGCTGCCTCTAGTTGTGGAGTTAGTTAGTAGCAGCGTAATTGGACACCAAACGAAACTTTCCACCTAATTAAATCATAGGAGGAAATTTGTATTGCGAAAATTCAACAAACTGAGGTAAATATTTTTTTGCTTAGAGTATACCACACATATATCACACACACTCATACCACAATTAGAAAACACAAATAACATCTCTTGTGCTTTCCTCAGCCTCATTATCTGCCAGCTTCATTTATTTATGTTAAGTAGGCACTTGAAAAAAAAAAAATTTGTATAGTATGCATCAATTGAATTCTTACGGTCACGATTGAGTGCTGTTGTTCTGTTACAGTAGTGCTTACAGGCAGAGTAACATTCTGTGCTGGTCTTAAGGACACCATAACAGAGTCATTATGGAATTGCATGATGTGCTGGCACCAGTCAACAGTGCATTATCTTCTGGATACGGCTCCATCTGTGCTAAGCCGTCACATCTGGGGGACAACTTCAGGCTGCACCTTCTCGCCATCTTCATTTCCTGCATAAAAGAGGCCTTGAACCTAGCTGGAAACAGACTCAAATCATTCCCGTCCTTAATTCTGGCAAATCTCTGACATGCTTAAGCTTCTGTTGTCCAACAGCTCATCTCAGTTATGCTGGAAAGCTTATGAACAAGATGGTACTGGCATGGCTGGACTGAATGCTGATGAGCAGTAATGTGGCATTTCAGAAAAGAGTGCTGCAGCATAGATGTATTCATCAGTCCTGCTAACTCTACCACATTAAAATTTAAAACCAGTGTTGCCATATTCCTTGACAACAACGATGCGTTTGATAGTATGATACATGAAGCTATCTTGCACACTAAGGTCTTTAGGAATCAGTGGCTGTTTAAGCCGCTGCATTTTATACTATTCCACTGACCGGTCAATAAGCATGTCCAGATAAGACAATGACGCAACTCCTGTTAGAGCACTCAGAGGAGTTTCCCTAGGTGATGTATTGAGCATGATTTTACATATCTTTCTCATTGACCTGGTGAAGTGTGTCTTTACTTCAGTTGAAATACAGTAAAGGCCTGTTGATTCGGATTTCACGAAACTTAAAAAGTATCCAAATGCCAAATTATTGAAAGTATCAAGAATGCAACCATCATATGTCTTTTACTTCAATACCTTGTCATTTTCTAAATTTATATATACAGATCATGTATTTATTTTGCATAAGATAACTGTAAAAGCTGCCATTTTCCTCATATTGAGGCTGATCAGAAGACTGTCTGCGAACGCTATTTCCACTGTTTTGTGGTGCTTTGCGCTCTGCACACTGTGAGGATTGTTTGAATTAACCAGGTTGCACTGAAGTGTGACCGAATTAACAAGAGTTTGATTCCGTAAAGCAATGTGTATGGTGGCAGGACCAGGGAACATGTCTGAATTATCCGATTGCCTATATATATATATATATATATATATATATATATATATATATATATATATATATATATATATATATATATCTTACTTTCTTTCACGAATGTTCAAGCGATATGTGATGGAGCACAAAAATATGTCTCCAGAAAAGGTGAGGCAAAAGCAGAAAGGCTGGCTGGAATCTGCATTCTAACCATTTTGCTGTTCAGTGCTGATGTAAGGTGAGAGAAAAGCAGAGGAGGGGAGTGATGATGATGACTTTGGGGGAAAAAAAAGGAACTTCTGCACAGTATATAAAGAGAGTAAATGTATGCATATGCAGAACATTGTAACCACAGATAGTTGAGCTGGTTGGTAGGTGTTAAGCATGAAAGAACAGGCACAAGAGCAAAAACCAAGCAACACGAATACTGTTCGTGTTCAGATCTTTTTTTTGTGTCTGTGCCTGCATAACTTTATGCCTTCTTTCGGAATGTGATATAAATGCTCACCATCCTAATGCAAAGATCTTTTTCTGAATTTAAGAAAGTGCTGTGAAACCTCCTCTAAAAGAACTTTTTTTTAACTTCTAGATTCAGAGCTTTGTGAGATTGCTCAGGCATGTGATTGTCGAACAAGCGTTGGTCTCGCAAGGACAGCTAGCACAGATCTGCGATGTTTTCTATCACCTCCTCCAATACCAGAAAATATTATGAAGGTGAGTCATTGAGGATACTGCTCCCAGTAGCTTTTTTAGAGTAGTCATTTAGGCATTTAATGACGTAGGATCCCTACCTTCCCACCTTCTTTTCATTGCTTAAGCACTATGCACTTTCTGTCACAATCCTGTCCTGTTTATTTAGCACACTTTACTAAAAGCATGAATGGATTTTTGTGGAGCCATTAAAGGGGTGGTGCCACCAAATTGGTAGCTTGCGCATTCTTTGCTGCTAGTGTTTCTTATAGCTTCAGAAAGCATGACACACACACCAAGATTAATTTATTATTGCTAAATAATTTAGTACCACCTTATTTATGTGCACAACTTTCTGTATTGGTTTCTGGGTGCCAAGTTGCGCAGTGGCGTACCAGTATAGGCGGCGGGGTCAGGTGACCGCACAAGGCTGTGATGTGCATTGTGCTGAGTATCATCAGCTCTCGCACACACGGTTTCACACAAGCACCAGCAAAACAAACATGCCGACAGTTGCTATGGCTAGTTGCAGGAGCTGCGAGTTATGTAACAATCGATGTTTGCAGGTACGTACGTACATTTGCGGAGGTGGCAGATGTTCGAAGATCACTCACGTCAGTGCTGATCTGGTGTGTGACTACAACTTTCGTTGCCCTTTCTATAGAGCTACATCAGTGTTGGATGCACTAGCAATGGGTCTCAATTGGGAGAATGAGCATTTAAGTACACTTGGGAAGTGAATTAAAGTATATTCTGATTGTTTGCTGTGTCCGACCGTTTGTGTGTCCTTGCATGCAAAGGAAACCCACAACAGGCTTGCTATAGCCTCGAAATTTGATGGCACCACCCATTTAACTATAAGTAGGTTGAAAGTTTACACATTTTGGAGTTCACAGTCGTGTATACTATATATAAGTTTGGAGAGGCAGCCTTATTGGTCAATCAACCCTTTAAGGACAAAAGATGAGCATAGCAAGTCAAGGACATATTAAAAGACCGATGAGTAAGGCAATTTGTGGTCTTCCAATTTTCCGTGAAGGCCTGATGACGATTTGAGCTCCTATAATGCTCAGTGCTTCATACACAAAGTTCGCATGTTTGGTGCTTGATTATATGCGACATCATACATTACTAGGAGCTGCTTAAAGGTGAGGCTGAGAGCACGGACTTTTTGTTTTGCTGCTAGTTTATTTCAAAATAAGATCCTTAACAGTACATGTGCACCGTCCGAGTCACGTTCAGAAGAAAACAAAATGTTGCGCTGTTAACCTAAGAATGCCAATTGTTTTACACGATGAACCGTTGAGAGCGCTGCTGTGCAGTAGCACAAGAATGCAGTCACGTGGTTTTATTTCATGATAGTATTACCTGAGGTTTTATGGCCCAAAACTTGCCCCGCCGCGGTGGTCTAGTGGCTAAGGTACTCGGCTGCTGACCCGCAGGTCGCGGGTTCGAATCCCGGCTGCGGCGGCTGCATTTCCGATGGAGGCGGAAATGTTGTAGGCCCGTGTGCTCAGATTTGGGTGCACGTTAAAGAACCCCAGGTGGTCGAAATTTCCGGAGCCCTCCACTACGGCGTCTCTCATAATCATATGGTGGTTTTGGGACGTTAAACCCCACATACCAATCATTTATGGCCCAAAACCACGATATGATTATGAGAGACACCGTAGTGGAGGGGTTCGGAAGTTTCGACCATCTCGTGTTCTTCAGCAGGCACTGATATCGCACAGTACATGGGCCTCTACCATTTTGGCTCCGTCAAAATGCGACCACCATGGCCGAGAATAAACCTGCAACCTTCAAGTCAGGACCCGAGCACCTTACCACTGATCTACCGTGACAGACTGGTTTTATTTCATATTTCACAAGATTTCTTTAAACGCCAGAAAAAATTGCCACACAGCATGTACGTTTTCACAAAAGTTGGATCAGTCGTTGTGGAATGCCCTCTACAACATGACAAGGTGCTCTTGGCCCTACATAAATATTTGAATATTTTTGCATGATCAATCTTGGTTAATTTACAAATAAGATACAATATAAAAAATATGAATATACCTAACAAGCTCAACATGACCGCGAGCCATACGTCGTTGGTTTTGTTAAGTTGCAATTACCGCTTTCTTAAAAATTTTAGGTTAGGTGCGTGAAACGCCCTGTTTGTGCATGTGTGCATGAATTTGTGCCTGTGTATACACATGTATAGTGTGGCCTGCACTGAAAAGCAAAAGACAAGAAGAAACACGGGGCCTAACCATATGAAGTAATGAAGATGACTTAACTGTCATGCATTGAATGCACAGCAGTTAGTTTTATGAAAGATTCCTGATAATAAATGACAATAATATGATTTCTACTTTTCAGGGTAGCCTGCAGGATGGCTTGAGAAGCGTTCTGTCAAGACTGCCAGAAGCAGCAACGGAGTCCTGCATCAGCTTCTTCACTGCAAATGCCCTCCATACAAAGCTGCAATACTTTGACGCCCATCACGTAAGTTGACCCAAGATTTCGAATGAAAATTATCAGTTATCTCGTAGAGCATCTGCTGTTATTCCTATTGAGGTTGCGAATTTTCACTGCTGTGTGCTGACATTTGGCTCATGGCCACTATGTTTTATGAAGCATGAATGCAAAGATTATTCTCATAGTTGGGTCATTATGTTCTTTTTGCTGAAAGCATTCATTTCAATTCCGATATTGTTCCTAGATGTTCAGGCAGATTATTATTGGCTATGTAAATTAAACAAAGAAGCACCTAAACATGCATCACCTTCATGTGTATTTATGGCAGAAACAAGGTTTCTTTTACCATTGAGCATTGCGTGTACATGCTCACACAAGTAATTTAATCTTTTTCTTGTTTGTACATTGTGCTGCATGCAGTTTTGAAAAACCTCATTTTATTTGCAAGTGTCTACCAAACCATATATCACCCTTATTATATGCACCAATTTAGAGCGATTGAGTAAGTTAAAGATTATGTGTCAGCACTGTGATGACTAATTTGTTGCTTCTACTGCCTCAGTGTTTTTTGATAAAGGGGCCCTGCAGCACATCTCCACCTAATCATTGCATGACCTCACCGTCGAAGATTATTGCCTCATGAATTGATTACTGGAAAAATGTTTTGAATCTGTGAAGTATGAGTGGACTTACAGGGACTATTCACCTGCTTAAACCATTGCTTTTTCTTTCCTTTTGTCTCAACCAGTGCACTGAAAGCTAAATCGGAAAAAAAATGACAAATTCGCAAACAGCTAGGTTAGCGCGGATCGCGACTCTGAGCACTTTTTTTTTTCTCTGTGTCTGCTCACATTTAGTGTGATTATAAGTACGCTAGTGGGACTACTGTGCAATTCTAGGGCTCTACAGAGCAGAGCACCGGCACGTGGTGGCACACAGATGCGCCTGAGGTAGCTGTGTAGCACGAGAATGCTTAACTCAGCCAATGGCTGTGTCCTCCCTTCATTGATGCAGCGGGGCCCAATGATGATGTAACACGCTGAGAGAAGAGCAAGCGTAAACATAAATTCACTGTCACATGTAGTGCTACAATATTTGGCTCACATGTTCGCAGTAGCCTCGACTACTGATCAGCAGCGTTTTCTCGAAACGTTCGCAAAGTGTTGCAGGGCCCCTTTAAGACAAAATTATGTGATATGCATATGCATAAGCTTTTAGTTTCAATTCAAGATACTCAACAAAAGCATGCAATTCTAATTGTCTTGTGACTGGTATATTTCTGTAGTTATATGATTGCATGCACCCGTAGACCTCTGTTAACACTTTCGTGACCGCGCCTATCTCAACGGATAGTATTTTTTCGATGTTTACAATTTCATTATTTGCCCTGTTTTGAATGCTTTTGGACCCCTTGCGCTATCCAACGTGTAAAAGGAAAAAGTATTTTATCAGTTTCATTTTTGAATTTCTCTTTTTTCACCGTGTGGTGATTTTAAAGAGCCTTTCCATGCGCCCGAGTAAGTGTGCATAGTTTCAATCATGCCGTCGGCGTCGCGTGTGACAGCTTCACGAAAACGGCGAATTTTGGGGGATTCTAGTGCATCTGGGCTAAAATATTCAAATGATGACAACAGCACAGGCTCGAAAGACGACGTCGGCAATTTTGATTTCAGCGCGGACGACAAGAGTTCGTCAAACCGCCCCAGAACATCAGTGGTCGTCCACTGGTAAGTTTAGCTTTGTGTTCGGGCCGTGTTATTGCCGGCGTGCTTCGGTGTAAGTTGATCCGATGTGTTCTGAAGGTTAGGGCTCTTATCTGCAGGGAGTCCGCTTCCTTCGAACGGGACTACTTGCCGGCAGCAGGGCAGAGGGTACAGTTTCGTGCACGGAGCCAGCCTGAAGTGAACCTTGGAACCGCGTTACGTAGTGCCGCGCAGCATTTCGTGAGCGCTGTCGACTTTTGGAGAGCTATGCAAAAGCTCAAATAAATATGCTTGGACGCATATTTTTCAGAAGCCGACGTACAGAGAGAGAAACGGTTCTTGGAGGTCCCACAGTCAATCTTGATTCTCCTACACGAAACGCTCCTCAGAGCTAACAACAGCAGTCAAAAAAAAAAAAAAAAAAAACAGGAACTGTAAATTATGCTATGAACAAAAAAAGTTGAACAGAAAGCAAGTGTATTCTGTGAAACATGCATAGCAAACCTGCGTTTTACCGCATCATGAAACTGCTTCGCATGGTGGCATGAAATAAGCTACGTGTAATGTTATTTTATGTGCCCAAAAACGTTTGTATTTACAGCACTTATATTTACAGGATAATTGTGTGTGCTCCTTACGCTTAAAATGTATATTTTGATTTCTTTTTATGCTTAGCTTGTTCAGAGCAGTGTTTATGGTTCTATGAAATTTCTTTGTTCATGTTTAAAATTTTTTATTGATGATTTTTTTCTATATTATTGTTAATAAATTTGTGATTTCAAACTGACCGTGTTTGAAAGGTAACTCCTAGTTGTACAATTTGACACCATAAACATTAACATCAGTAACTTTGGGGTCCATAAAAAGTAAGGTTTCCTGGACTACCCAGGAACGGCCAAGTTTCTTGCGGTCACGAAAGTGTTAAACATTTTCCTTATAAACCTACAAGTTGCTCAAGGTTTTAAACTGTTTAAGATCTTTTGGTTGTGCTGTATTGAGTAAGATTCAAATGTGTTCTTGGCATATTCTCATTTCTTACTTTTGAGAATGTAACTTGTGTGTTGCACACATCACATATTGTCATGGATTCACCACTGCTTCATTTTCAACACGCATAACAACCAAAGCGAATTAACTGAAGGAATTTCATCTGCTTAGGATAAGGATGACACCCAGCGATGGAGGCGGCCAGCAGCAGGCGAGGCAGAAATGCTCTGCTTGCAGGCACTGCTGAGCCATACAGCTTTGCCTGAACATCGACGATTCCTGGTTGAAGAGCTCGGTGTGCTACCGCTGCTTCAGCGGGTACTTCAGGAACATGCACATGACATGGCTTTGCACAGCCTGGTGGCTCAAATGGTTGCGAATCTTGCCCTCGACTCAGCACTGCATGATCATATTTTTCGTGCTGGTGAGCGTTTGCTGGCTGATAAATGTTTTGTCATGTACTCCATGGTATGAGGCTGAAATAGGCTGTTGTATGTAGGTAGTCATCTTACTGGTCATGAAATACTGTTGCCATCTGACACATTTGAAATTAGGGTTGCCGCTCTTTTTTTTATAGGAAGTCTGAACAAAAGGTGGTGGTGGAGGGCTGTTTGTTATATGCTGCTGCTGATGCTGCTATCTAGAATACAGTGATGGAAGTGCTTCTCCAAAAAATAAATGCTGCTTCATGCTGCTCTAAAGTGCTATATTTGCTAGTAACTGCTCCAAACCTGCTCCGAAAGGATGTTGGCAAACTAAAAAGAATGAAGTTGAACCATGGGACCATCCCATGAGCCCAAGCGAAACCAAAAACAAGCTGTAGACACCATCATCCTACTGTGCTATATAACTCAGTGGCATAAATCCAGAAAAATCTCAAGGGGTGACACATATCAGGCCATGGTGTGCAATTCATATATTTGATATGGGCTGCATTTTTGAAAAAAAAAAAAAGAAAAGAAAACGAGCATGGGGTCCGAGCTTGAGCAATGGCATTGTTCTATTCAGTCCCTTTTTTTTCACCTTTTTTTTCTATTTCCATAATTCACAAAGCTGAGGGGCATTAACCACAGGTCTGCAGTAAAAGATAAAAAGCCTTTTAAAAAGATGATTGTGCTTAACTATGTGTGATTGTACTTAACTGTTACCTCAATTATGTTACGCGTTAAAGCTAAATCTCAAGTGAGACACTTGCAAGGAGATCCTCCCCAGCCTGAACACCAGAAATGTCCAAACTCTCCTGAGCCCCCCCCCCCCCCCTCCCATCCCCCCGCCTATGATTTACGCCAACTTTACTGCATGTATACTAGCTGCATATTAGCATATTGCATGTTTAATAATAAACATAAGTGTTTATTAGATGCTTAAGTGCTGTTTTAGACTTCAGGAGTCGTTAGGAACATGCATCTGCTCCGAAAACACCAATAGCGACCCCAAGCTATAGCATTTTTCTCTGCTCCAAAGACGCTTAAGGCTGCTCCAAAGCACAATTTTTTCTGCTCCAGAATCTGCCCCGAAAAACAAAAAGTCACTTCCATCACTGAGAATACTTTTCAAAGTCATTGAATTTTTCACAAGTCAGGTGAAGTTTCCCTTGATTTTGTTGCCCTGTGCATGCGATCTTGCATTTTTTTTAACACTCTTTCCATTCTAGTGCGTACTTACATTATTGGAAAGTCATGGAGGAAAAAAAAAATATTGGTGGCTTTTAACCCTTTATAGGATACAATGTTATGACACATGCCACCTATTCAGGGTGACATTGTAATTTCTATCAGCTTCTTATAATACACTCAGACATCAATATAACGAGCCCAGATGCAATGAAATATCAGCTGTAACGAAGTAACTGAAGAGTACTCTTGCAGTAGACATCGTACTAGGAATATATCTCTATAACGAATTTTCTAATATAACAATCTTATCTGCCTGTAAGATGCAACCTCATTATATCTTGGTTTGAGTATGAGAAAAAGTGGGACATAGGTGTCTTGTTGACTACTAAAAGAGTGTAGCTTTTAGAAAACAAAGTACCTTTATTTTTTATGCAAACTTGCTGCTGCCTTACAAACCTAATTGGCATTGGTCGTGTTCATTGGTCGTTGCAGTCGTGTGCTAATTTACGGCTTGGTATGTAATTAACAAAACTCTTTGCGGTCGCTGCACTTGACAAGAGGGGACTCATATTGTTAATGAAAACGGGGTGGCACTTATAGCGCTATAGTGGTGGTTCGCGATTCGATTGCGCGCAATATCTCGAAATCAGGTGTGTGCCCATGAAATTGAACGATTGACGTCTTTCCGTGCGTGAAAAATCTGGACGTGATTCAACATAGTTTTTGTGTAATGCGCTTAATCGAGGCGATCTGAGAACTAGTCAGCGAATTTCCGCAATAGTGCTTTCTTTCGTAAAATTCCCCCATCCCCTTTTCGTGTTCATTTTGTTGGCAACGCATGTATTTGGACGTAACAATTTTTTTAACATTCAGAATTTTATAAATGGTTGCAAGCACCATGCACAGCATGCTTTGATTCTCAGACACGCATAGCTGCATGCTCAACACGTTTTGCCCAAGTGCTGCTTTTCAAAATGTTGGTTTGGTTATAGTGTGGTACCGCTCATAGTGTGGATATTCGCGACTTCCGTTATAAGTGGTCTATACTGTACCTAACCTCCTGAAGAACACCAACCATCTGTTGTCCAGACTTGCTTTCACTTTTGTTGTAGTTGAATGTAAAAGTTCCCCTTTTCCTCTTGAAAGATTGGCCATCAATTAGTTCTCTGTCAAGAAGTAACCGGAACCACAAGTACTCTGATGGTGTATGATGAGGCTACTGGATGAGTGAATTGATGACCATGGCATTCAGCATGGAATAGAATGAACGGTTCTATTCTTTCTTCGACCTTCTGTCACTCATGTTGGCGTTTCGCTTTTGTTCGATGTGGTCGACCCCTTCCATGTACTTGTTGTAATGAAATACCACTTTTAGGCAAGGCACACCTATCTTGGAACTGTTGGATAGTGTACGATTAACTTGTACTAGCTCACAAGAGTCCTGAAAGTTCGATATTGCGGTGACATTTCTGTTATATCTTCACTTATACTTCCTTGCGTGGAGCAGAATGAAAATTGGACACTTCTAGAAGCGGCACACAATGTTAGACTGCCTATGCTATAAAGAATGTGTTGCTGAAAGCTTGTCAACTTTGCATTGCACAAAGTTTTTAAGAAACAGTAGGGGTAGGAATGAAGAAAACTACTCTAATAGCACATTTAGGAGCTTGTGGGTATGAAACAAACTTTTAAAGGTAACTGCTCATGCTGAATCGGATAGGGAGTATGCCGAAGAGTGCAGAAGAAAAGAGACAGTGCGTGGAAGCGAAATGGCTTGTTTGGAACACGAGTATGCACTGCCATCTTACGAATGCTGTAAAAACAGCTACCAAGACTGTTGTTTTCTAGAACATTGGTGTGGTTGCACTAAAGCTCTAAAAACAATTGATTCTGTGGTCTTCATCAAATAAATTTGAACATTACGAAGAAAAGTGGGACATATGAGTCCCAGTGTCCCACAAAGGATTAATTGTTATAAGCCACGCATTGGGGGGGGGGTTCTTAGCTTGTAGCACAGATACACTGGTGAACATCGATGTCACTTAGAGGCTTACCAGTCCTAGATACAGGACAAATATAACAAAGTTGTATGTAGAAATTTTGTAAAACGAGGCTTTTCTCGTGAAATTGAGATGGTTGGCAACCATAGTTGAAAGTTAGAATTCGATGGTTATTGAGATGGGTTATGTCAGTTGTGCCAAATTACTACCTGCATCGTTATTTCCATAAACACGGATATACTAGCCATTTCTGACAGTGACACAATGTTGCCTACTACCATAGAAGGCTCCAGGGTGAGATATAAGCCTAGAATCGCTGTAAGAGATTTTAGTGTATGATTGAGTAAGTTCTTTTTTGAAGAAAAGTCTTGGTACAGTAGAATGTATCACTACTTTGTTCTGGCAGTTTTTTCTAGCACTAAACAGAATACCTGGCAGAATACATGAGATTGCGGAATGCACCTTGTTAAAAGGACCATTCACCAGGCCCTGTTAGAAATTTAGGTTGCATACTGCAAATTTGCAAGGTGCTGTCTAGGGAATGTATTACCGAAAAAAAAATAAAAAATCAGAGCAGCTAGGAAAAATTTACGTCCTGTCACTGTAGCACCAGGAAACGAGAATCACTGTTACCAGAAACTCTTCTTCTTTGTCTGAGTGCCCACAACTGGCATGTCATGCCTGTATTCTCCCTTGTGCCAGAAACGAGGGAGCCCTGATCATTTTCTGTTCTCTCTCTATTTCGCTCCAAGTACAGCTTTCTGTAGAGAAGTGCATATGTTTTTAAATTCTAACGTTTTCATTATTTCTGCACTACAGAACCATTTCATACTTTGCAGACATAATCACCACTGCCAGATCAGCATGCCTTGCTTGTTTTCTTTCAATGCTCAGGCCTGGCGAGAGACACTTTAACTCTTGCTGTCCAAAACATTTACCCTCTTTCTGGCTGATCTGGTCCAAAACTATTTTGGCATTTTCTCAAGAAAAACACTAAATGTGTTATAAAGACTCACAGAAGACTTCTCTACCCATCTCTTTTGATGATATTTGAATAGCATGTGAAACTAGTCAAAGCATTTGCCTGAGTACAAGTCTAGGTTTTGCTGCACAATTTAGAGAAAAACACAGTTTATCTCTGGCCTCCTTTTGTTTTGCAGCTGTGCAAACAAATGAGAAAACCTATGACATTACTTGCCTTCCATTTTAGTTCATATGTTGAAAGATGAGCCATTTAATTTAATTATCACATTGTAAATGTGGCCCAGTGGCTAAGGTACTCGGCTGCTGACCCGCAGGCCGATGGAGGCGAAAATGCTGTAGGCTCGTGTGCTCAGATTTGGGTGCACGTTAAAGAACCCCAGGATGTGAAAATTTCCAGAGCTTTCCACTACAGCATCTCTCATAATCATAAGGTGGTTTTGGGAGGTTAAACCCCACATATCAATCACCAATCAATTATCAATCAACATTGTAGAAGTTATCGCTTATTGTTGTGGTTTTAGAGAAGCTGTTGCCTTTGGATTCTGGTAGAACGACGTGTTGCCTTTTCTAGGTTGGGTTGGTATATTGGCACGCTGGTTACGATCTTCGGAAGTGTTGCTATCATTTCCTGCTGGTCGTGCTCTGGCCAACATGGACACAGATTCACTGTTACCCGCGAAATATGAAGATGGCATCTATCTTTTACATCCCCAATACAGACTCAGGTATTTGCTCTTCCCTTCAGCATCTTGAGCATTATTCCTTGTTGTGGATTTTGTGCGCACACTTTAAAAAAATTATCGACCGATGCAGTTAGTTTGGCTGACTCCAAAATCTAAGTAAATTGAAAATTCAGCTCTAGATGAAATATATTGAAAACTGCAATGGTGGTAAGCACCCTGTGCTTACCACCATTGCCCACAATAGTATTACAAGTTGGCACAAGCCATGCCATGTAAGATAGTCCACCATAGAATATTTTGTAATTTCTGGTGCATCGAGTTCTTGAAAAGCTCTGAACTCCTGAATTTATCTTAACTTCTTGCTTTCATTGGCTTTGCAGGGAGCCATCCGTGTCTGCAGATATCATTTTTGTGCATGGTCTGCTGGGTAGTGTGTTCAAGACATGGAGGCAGCATGACAGCCAAGATTTAGGCAAGCTGACTAATTTGGAAAGCCTACAAGAGCCAACAGTGTCAGCAGTTCGAAGCAGTGCTTGTAAGATAACAGTAGACCACACATCCCCTCGGGCAGTTGCAATGCACGAGAAGTACACCAAATGCTGGCCAAAGGTAGTGTATACTAGCTGCTTTCTTTTTTTCACTGGTGTGTTATAAGTCAGGGAAATCAAGGTTTCTTTAGGACATCTAGGGAGTGACCTACTTTCTGTTGTAGCATTGAATACAGTGCACTCGTCGAAGGTGACCTGCAGTTTTAACAGAGGCACCAAAGAGCAGCTCTAAAAATCAATTGAGGTTAGGCGTCTTTTCCTAGTTGCTTGGTGGAAGAAGCATTGCTTCACGGTAGAAGTTGGTATGGGGTTTATAAAATGAACTGAAAGTGTTCCTGTTTTTTCTCACTTTGGCACACACTGCAGTACTGCTATGCCACATCACACATTTCAATAAAGAGAAAAGTTCACAGGATGGCTTGAAATGATTAACTGTAGGAGACATAGGCATGCACAGGGTCCTCTATCAGGGAAAATTATGGAAACAGCATGCCAAATCAAAAAGAAAGGAAGTGATTGTGTCAGTGCTGTTGTGCAACAAAGCTAAGGAATTTTTAGATTTGATGTTCTAATTTACATTCCGGAGATATGTTTTCTCTGGGGTCATGCTGGGAAATGCGCTTACGTATACTGGCTGTGCAGTATATAATAGATATAGCAACTATAACAACTATATATGCAACTATAACAGATATAGTTGCAAGTTGGCACTTCTCTAGGGCTGTGTGTGCACCTTGTCCTGCATATAATTTGTGCTCTTCAGTTTACCATTATGAGCCAACTAACCCAGTGATGAATTCTCTTAGGGGCCAAGTTTCACTGCAGCCTCTCTTCCCCATCGATTGAGTTAGAAAGAAAACACTTTGAAACACATGTTAAAAAAGTCACAGTTTTGCTACAAAAACAAAGTAATAAATGCGACGACAACAAATTGTAATGTTATGCACAAGTTTGTGAGTTAGATCCTCAACCACGGCAGCCCAATTTTGTTGTGGGTGAAATGCAAAAAATGCCTGTGCACTGATGGTAATGTGCAAATTAAATAAACCCCATGCTCAAAATAACCCATATTCCTTTGCTGTGGCACACATTATAATCCTGTATTGTTGCTTAGAATTCCAGAATTTCATTTAAATTCAATTATTATCATTTCTTATTCTGCTGGAATTAATCACATTGAATATTTTAAAGTGTTTTACCTAGCTTGTACCATTCTTATACATTGAAACTTCTCAAAGTTTAAACTTTTCACAGCTTCTTAAGTTTGGACATCATGATTCTTGGTTCTTCTGATGGCCAAACCTGTGCGAGAGTTTTTTTCAAATGTTCCAAATGCAAATATCTACCTAAAAACTTGACATCATTTATACAACCATCACAAACATAAAGCAAGCAATTAGTATGGCCTGAACCTTTTAAGACCTCATATTATAGTTTTTCTTGTTCATTAAAATGTCTTATCCACAATTTCTAGTATGTTTTTTGCATTCTACAGTGAACGTGGAGCATTATGAGCCATTAGTGACTTATATTTTTTTTCATTTCATTTCATTTTTATTTGCTTAAAGACCCCCGAGAGGGTATTACATAAGGGGTGGGTAACATACAATCGATATTTTTGTCACAATGATAAATGTGAAGTTACATTTGAAATATTATGCATGAAGCTTGATAGAGAGGTGATTGTGGCGATATCGTGGGAAAGGCCATTCCAGTCTTTTGCTGCTCTGGGAAAAAAAGAAGCAGAAATGTTTTAGTGTGGGCACACGGGCAAAGAACTTGAAGCGCATGGCCGGTGCAACGAGATATGTGAGCTGCAGGGATAATGTAAGGAGGACGGTTAAGTGGAGAGTGAAAAAACTTGTGAAATAATGAGAGGGTTGCGATGCGTCGGCGACATGATAAAGGGGATAAGTTACACGTGACTTTGAGGGATGAAACACTGATGTCGTATGAGTACGAAGCATCAATAAATCTAGCTGCACGATTTTGAATGGATTCAAGGGAATTTGTAAGACCAACTTCAGGCGAGTTCCAAATGGGAGATGCATATTCTAACTTAGATCTAACTAATGATGTATAAGCAAGTAGTTTTACCTGACATAGAGCGCTGCGTAAGTGGCGTTTTAAAAAGCCCAGGGTTCTGTTAGATGTTGATACAATTTCATTAATGTGAGTCTTCCATGACAAATTGTAGGATAGAGTGACCTCAAGGTATTTGTAAGTGGTTACTGATTCGACAGGGACGTTAGCTATGTTATAGAAAAAGCGAAGAAGGTTTAGACGGCGAGTGAATGAGATTAGTTTGCATTTAGTAGGGTTTAAGGTCATAAGCCAGTCATCACACCACTGTAGGATATGGTTGAGGTCTTCTTGTAATAACATTTGGTCAGAAGGGTCAGTGACAGTACGATAAATGACACAGTCGTCAGCAAACATGGGGCAATTTGAAGATACGTGCATTGGAAGGTCATTAATGTAAATTAGAAATAAAAGAGGACCAAGGACAGAGCCCTGCGGTACACCCGATGTTACCAGAAGAGGGACAGACAAACTATCATTTGTAAACACTGATTGCATGCGGATGCGGTTAGTGAGGAATTCTTTTATCCAGTTAAGTACATATGGGTGCAAGTTTAACGAAGACAGTTTTAATATTAAGCGTTTGTGGGGTACTTTATCAAAGGCTTTCACAAAATCAAGGAATATAGAATCGGTTTGTTTGTTAATGTCGAGGTTGGCAAGAAGGTCATGAACAAGCTGGATGGCAAGCTGGGTTTCGCAAGAATGACCCCTACGAAACCCATGTTGAGAGTGATGAAAGAAGTTATGGGAGTCGAGAAAGTTCGTGACTTAAGAGTAAATGACATGTTCCATGAGTTTCCAGGGTACGCTGGTCAAAGAGATTGGTCGGTAGTTTAGCGGAGAGTTCCTGTTACAAGATTTGAAGACAGGAACGACCTTTCCCACTTTCCAATCATCTGGGATGATGCCTGTTGAAAGAGATTGCGAAAATAAAACAAGATACTCCGACGCAATGTGACGTATATTTTTCAACAGTTTGACATTAATACCATCTAGTCCAGATGCTGATGATAGCTTCAACTTTTTAATGAGGGATGAAATACCGTCAACTGTAAAA
Source organism: Rhipicephalus microplus (assembly GCF_043290135.1). Lineage (NCBI taxonomy): Eukaryota > Metazoa > Arthropoda > Arachnida > Ixodida > Ixodidae > Rhipicephalus > Rhipicephalus microplus. The sequence goes on along the minus strand of NC_134710.1, from coordinate 35,238,371 downwards.
GTGATTTTAGGCATGGCAAGAGTGATATGAGAAGAAAATACAGGTAAGAGTGCGTTTGGTTCGTTAAGAAATACAGATGAGAAGGCAGTATTAAAAGCATCAGCGCACTCTGTATCTGAAAGAACCTCTCCAGATTCGTTAGTAAGAGTGGAGCCAATAACTGCTTTAGGGTTAATTACCTGCCAGAACTTTTGCGGATCGTTAGTTAACATATTGGGCAAATCTTTGTTAAAAAATTTGAACTTAGCGTCACGGATAGTCGTCAGATAGGTTTTTTCGGCCTCGTAGTACTTATCCCAGTTGTGGTAGCCTCCTTTTAGCTTGGCAGTCCGAAATGTACGCTTTTTCTTGTTGTCTAGTCAGTGCAAACACTTATTAAACCATGGCTTATGACTGTTAACACGAATAGTGGTTTTAGGGATGAAGTTGGCTATTAGGTCAGTCAGCTTTTGTTTGAAAACTAGCCAGTTCTCCTCAATAGAGCAGTGGTCAATTTTAGACTGAAGTGTCGGAAGAAATACTGTAAGTTCATTATTTATAGCATCGTAGTTACCCTTATCGTATAAGGTTATAACTTTCTTGCGTATGTGACGAGTAACAGGGCTGAAACTAAAGTCTGCATGTATAACTTTGTGGTCACTGATCTCACGGAGATAGTGAATTGAAGACAGGCTATCAGGACTAGTCGTTAGTATTAGATCCAAAATATTAGAGGAATCGCGTGAGACACACGTTGGCTCTGTTACTAACTGTTTTAGGTTGTAATCAAGAACAACACTAAGAAGATCACTAGTTTCTGCTGAGTTAGTGGTAGAAGTGTCATGTTCCCAGTTGATACCAGAAAAATTGAAATCACCGAAAAGAACAATTTCAGCTTTAGGATACTTTAATGTAAGCTGGTTTAAAATGCTTTGAAGTGCGCGAGAAAAGTTTGGATTGTTATGTGGAGGCCGATAGCAAACATCTAATAATACAGATTGTGGCAGTGCCTGAACCAACACCCACAAAATTTCTGTCTGAATCGATGTTAATAACGGAATATGGTAACTGATTACTGATTGCAATGAGGACACCACCCCCGCGAGAGCCTGTACGGTCTTTTCGATAAGCAATGAAATCTAAGGAATGAAGTCAATGAAATTTAAGGAATATATGCAGAACTTCAGTGACAGAAAAAGAGTGTCTAAAGAGGGCTACATTTTACACATCGTCAGTGTACAAAATGAAAATTATGCAGCTTACTATAACACTGATTACATATTATAAATTAGTATAAAAAACTAAACAAACAGCATTATTGTATTGTCTTAAGCTACATGTTAATTTTTTTCCAAATGGCATATCCACTTAAAAATGCTGTTGTGCTTGCATGCAGAGCTGGCTGGCTGAGGATATGCCATATTCAAGGATATTGGCGCTGGACTATGACACCTACTTAAGTCAGTGGTCGCCTAACTGCCCGCTTGAACCTAAAAAGTGAGTCTCAGGTGGCACCATTCTAGCTGTCTAGAACTAAACTTTACCAGATACTGCGTTGCACTCTTATAGGCGGACACTAGTGTCAAGAGCAACTGACATGCTGACCAAGCTTCACCACGCTGGCGTTGGGGAGAGGCCCATTATTTGGATCACACATTCAATGGGAGGTAAGCAGTGTAACAGTTTCTCTTCAAGGCTGCTGATTTTAAGTGTGTAGCAATTTAGGGACCTAGCTTGTTGTCCATCCATACATCTCATGTGGCATGATCACGCTGAAAATCAAGTGGTCAGTAGAGGCCTCAAATAAGGCTAGTAATGCTCGAAACCAAGTTAAACAAACGAGGCCAAAAGTAATATAATCAGTCAAAATAGCCAAAAAGTACTTGTAATAATTCACTTAAAATTCCTAAAAATGCTTCGGAAACATGCGCCTGACTCCTGTGTCACGCAAAAAACGGCGCCAACACCTCGTCAAAAGCTCAAATGGTCTTCCTACTGCTACTTCTGCCACTTCTTTGGCCAAGACCAGGCTAGACTGCACACACGCGTGCAGTCTAGCTTGGCAGCGCTCCGGCTAATTTGCTGTTACTTATTTGCAGGGAAAACAGCCTGACAAAACTTTCTGCAGACGGCACGTTACATGTAGTATCTCAACTGCCATAACAAGCAGGAAGTCGATAAAATTCAGAGAAAAGTAGCACACGTTACATACCGAGTTTTCAAATCCCACTAACAAGATACTGCTCATGTTTGAGAAGCTTACCTCAAACATTAACATCATCGATGGTTTGGTAAACGGAGCAATGAGAACTCTACGAGCAGGAATTGCTGAGTGCCCACGCTACACTCTTCGTCACAGTAGTGAAGCTGCATTTGGTTTTTTGTGTATGGGGACTTGAGGCAGCTATTTTCACGTGGCATTTGAAACATATTTTGTGAGTTTTAAAATCAATGAGAAGTTTTGTCTAGAAATGGTGTTTCTGTCTTTTATTTTTTTTCAGCTTGCTATTCAACAAACACGATAAACGTTATTAACATTAGTCTGGTTGTTATTGCCTGTGATTGTGAGTTTAAGTTGTGTTACACTGAATAAACTGCCCCATTTTTTAAAATCAAATAATGCAGCCTGCCTTTAGCCTCTCTATCTTTTGAATAAGTAGTTGATGTTTGTCACTACACAGGCTTAGCAAATGTATGAAAGTAGTAAGTACCAGTAGAAAAGTACAAATTGTATAATGTTCTACATATCAGCAGAAAGTGCATCCAATCAAAAGTAAACCAGGCTAGCATCTCTGGGTATATCATCAAAAATTTTCATCTGAGCGTAACTCTTGTTTGTTGTCACTGGAAGCTACTGAGGGTGACAAAGGGCAAATTAGCCGGTTAGTATCTATTAACGCATTTTTTATCACTAATGAGCTTGGGCCTCAAAAACTGAAGCATATACTTTCGAACAGCTTTTGGCACCAGCTTTCTACATTGCTTATTTAAGAACATTTGAAAGAGACATTTATTATTCTGAATAAAACTGTAGTCACCATGGCCTGTTTGCACACTAGTTCAGAATTGTACTTGAAGTACGCTACGGCAATACAGCGTATGCTACACCCCTGCCAGTTCAAGAAAGCTTATACAAAGTTCATTCTTTTTGCAGGTCTTTTGGTAAAAGAAATGCTGGCGATTGCTAGCGAGTCTCCCAAGTATGAAGGGATTGCAAGAAACACCTCAGGGGTTGTGTTCTATGCTGTGCCACATCGTGGCGCTGACTTGGGTGACTTCACCGCCAGTTTTAAGCTCCTTCTCCTGCCTTCTGTGGAAGTGCAGGAACTTGAAAAAGGTGAACATGCTTTATGTCAATTTTTTACTAGTGGTGTTTCAATGCTTGCTCCTCTTAATGTAATTGGATGTGAATATTTACTGAAAGCAGTTGTTGGATATTGAATGAATTACTACAAACTGAAGTGCTGTTCTATATGTGAAGTGAATTTTATGTACAAACTGAAGTGCTGTTATAAGCCTTACAAAGAATTCCTCAGGTGAAGAATGAAGCTTAGTTACATTATTTGATGCATGCATGCAACTCCCCGTGATACTTTCTGTTCAGTTAGCCAAAGTGGTCATGAATGGTGAACTTCTCTGTTATCCAGTGTGGTGATGATAATAATTGAACAATAGATTCAATAGTGTGTCACAGCTTGCATGAAGAGTGGTGTCTTCATTGAAGGAAGAAGTTTGGTGTCACTGTGCCACTCATTCCTTTTAAGGAATGCAAATTTGGCGGGACTGCCGTAAAATAAATTGCTTCTCCTGTATCAATGCAGCATATGTTACAGGCTGCTTAAAAGCATGCATTTCTTACGAGTGATGGCAACTAATTTAGCAGAAGTTACTTGCTACACGGGTCCTCTCAAGAATTGGTGTTTCTGTACAACTATGGCTCTCCTGCAGCTGATTCACTCAGAACACTCCTCACTTGCTCAGGATTATTCACACAAGATTCCACTAAATGTTATCGGTCTCTGTACGTGAATAGATAAAGAAGTCACAGTTTTGGCACAAGGCTGAAGCAATGGATGTGATAGCAACCCATCAGACTGCTATACGATGCAAGGCTAAGAGATTCAGGAACCATACGAAATGTAGTGAACATGGTCAAATGTGGATTGAGCTGCAGCACTTCTCGCATGCGGAGCAGCATGTTCTTCCTATGTCTGGGCACGTATGCAAGCCTGCCTTGCTTTAGCACGACTAACATTTCGTTGGAGCTGTTCTGCAGGTGTTCGTACGACACGTGGTGGCATCACAAAGGCCTAACTACATACAGCGTTTTCACAGGTGTTTGTCTGCCATTTCCTTCCTTGGCGTTAGTCGGCGTCGACGATACCGGTGACAATAGTGAAGAGTACAGTTCTAATGCATTTCACGAAAACGTCCACCTCATATTGTCTCTGACACTACGAGGGGGACCTCGACGCCGGAAGCAGCAGGATGGTGGGAGAAGCTTGATTTCTTGTTCCTTGATATATGGCTCCCACCCACCAATATTAATGAGATCTAACAGACAATAATGCCAAGGAATGTATAGGGGAAGTTATTAGACCCAATTGTATTGTAAATGTGAAGAAAGAAAAGCGGGTGAAAAGATAACTTGCCGTGAGCAGGAACCGAACCTGCGACCTTCGAATAACGCGTTTGATGCTCTACCACTGAGCTACCATGGCGGCTATCCCCCCAGCCACTTTATTGGGTTTATATGTGAATTTGAATGTGGGATTGTCAGTCAGTGCCACCTGTAGCCATAGAGGCGAGTGTGGCACACTCTTTATGAGCCTGTTTGGCGTCACGTAGCACGTGAACTCATTATGAGCTGGCAGCTGATTAATAGTCCCTCGTATACAACCTAACGGCACCAAGTCTGCCCGTACGAGACCCTCGTTAATGAATAAGGGAAAGAAGTGTATACTTAAGGGCTCGTTTTTCTGTGTTAAGTTCACGTGCTACGCGACGCCAAAGTTTTGATGATTGTTTGCTTACAAAAACGATTTTATCTAAGTCGCAACTTTTCTACTTGTAGAATCTCCACATTTACTGGAAATTCATGACAAATTTGAAAAACTGGTGAAAAAGTTTGGCATCCCATGCCTTAGTTTTGGAGAACGAGTAAAAACTGTCCTGGGGTTTCGGATGAGCAAAGTGCTGGTGCCCGTGGAGTCGGCTGGTATGTTCCACATTTTATTATCCCATCTATACTTATCATTTATACTTATTGAAGTAGAGGAAGCAAGGCATCTTGCTTTTAAGGAAGCTGAAACATTTTAATGTTTTTTGCCCCCCCCCCCTTTTTCAACAGCAGAGCTGTGTGCATATGTGCGTGTATGTGTGTGTTTTGTTCCACTGTTCTGTTTTGCATAACCAGCCACAGAAAGCAAGAATGTGTGAAGCTGCTCCCAGCACAGCATAGCCATGGATAGTATAATATAGCAAGGGGTTAGGAAAAAGGAAATGAAAGTCAGGGGGGAAAGGCAGAGGTGAAAGGGTAAACCATAGCATAATCATGTACTGTATAACTTAGGAAAGGATGGAAAAGAGGAGTGAGAGAGAGTGATGTGAGCTATTGCAGGAGAGAGGGCACTGTAGGAAGAGAGAAGGAAGGAAATATAATAAAATAATGAAAATTATGTAGAAAAGGATAAAGAAAGAAAGCTCAATGAAAAGAAAGATGATGTAGAAGAAAATAAAGAAACATGAAAAAACTCAATATGCGTTTGCCGTGTGGTGGTGTTTGCTTGCCAGCTCCACTGTTACTCAGATTGCACAGGCATGGAACTGGCTTTAATTTTTCACGGACTTTCTCCACTGCTGTGCATAAAATTCATTTGAACTATTAACAAGTTAGGATGCTGAAACATGATGCATATACGCTGGAACAGTACAATTGTCATGTTTATTATAAAGTTGTTTGTTCTGTCGTGTTTATGTAGCTTTTGAATTGTCAGGCCAGCTGGAAGAACACGCCTTTTGACAGAAGCAGTAAAGAAGTGCAGCCAGAATACAGGGGAAGTCTGACCCCCCCCCCCCCCCATATGCATGTGTATTTGTGCATGTGTGCTGTATCTACTCGTGTAATGAACCCACTTTTTTTTTTTTTTTTCTCGAAAAATCGGAGCAAGCCCCGCCGCGGTGGTCTAGTGGCTAAGGTACTCGGCTGCTGATCCGCAGGGCGCGGGTTCGAATCCCGGCTGCGGCGGCTGCATTTCCGATGGAGGCGGAAATGTTGTAGGCCCGTGTGCTCAGATTTGGGTGCACGTTAAAGAACCCCAGGTGGTCTAAATTTCCGGAGCCCTCCACTACGGCGTCTCTCATAATCATATAGTGGTTTTGGGACGTTAAACCCCACATATCAATCAATCAAAAATCGGAGCAAAGTTAGGGGTGCATTTATTATGCGGGGCAAATTTTATGAAGACTTTTTTGGGATAAGCAAAAAAATGCGGTAATGCAAAAAAAAATTCAGGTCGTTTAGTTTTTCGCAATTGACATAAGCGTACACTGTTTGGAGACAGCTTCTTTTTTTTGCACTTCACTCATCATCGGTGGTTGATGGCGCTGTCATCTGCAAGCTGTCCCCGCGCTGCTCTTGCACGCCATAAAAGAGTTTCGTGGCTATCTTTTCTCGCAATTGTGTAACAGCAACGGTGGTGTCTGCTGTTAGAGAGTTTGAGAATTGGGGACCCAAGAAGTTTGTGACTCGCCAGGGTGCATGCACAGAGCCCGAGCCAATCTTGGGTTCTCTGTTATCTCGAAGGGCGCCCAGAAGCGTGCGCTACGATACTACGACACACTTTGCCAATTTCGCGGCAACATCACACAATGACCGCGCCGCCGCCGTTGACATTGTAGTAAGTAACCAAGATTGCAGCAAGCTACCACCGAAGCATCAAAACAAGCGGCTGATAACAAGATTAACAACAAAATACAGCCTCCGCCTTGCTGCGCACATGAGAAGTTACTGTAGAAAAGCTAGTCTTTACAGTCAAACACAGTTATATCGAACCCACATATATCAATTTTTAGGTATATTGAATTCGCAAGTTGTCTTCTTGAAATTATGTTGTAAAAGTATAGAAATTTGCACACGTTTATATCGAACAGCATTTTTACCCACCTTCGGATATATCGAACGCCGCACAAGCTGGAAGGCACGTTTTGGCACTCGCAGCGCCCGACGACCTTTACGCGACACTACGCCCCCGTCAAAACCCGAAACGCTCGAAGAAAGGACACTACGCCCCCGTCAAAACCCGAAACGCTCGAAGAAAGGTAAGCGCGAGAGGGCTTGAACTGCACAATCTCTAGCTTGTGGAACGGCTTTTTTTGTTTTTCTTTCTTATACTTTCTCCGCTTACCGGTCTGCTCGGAAAGCAAGAACGAGAAAGCCAACGTCCCCCTCCTTTCGCCTTTTCTTTTATTTTTTGTTGCTGTTTTGCAAGGCGCTGAGCTGTGCTCTCGCAAAGGCTGCGCCTTTTTCCTTTACTTCAACCACACATTCATTCATTCCGCTGTCGCATCGCCTACGTACCACCGCATGTGCAGCATTCATATTTTGCGTGCGTGGTGTGCAAAGCTGCTGCGGACTCCTTGAATTGTCGACTTCTCATGTAGCCAGCGTCAAGAAGCGCAAAACCCTTGACTTTGTGATGAAGTTGAAGGTATTCAGCGTGTTGAGGCGGGTGAGAAATGTTCGACCGTCGCGGATGACTTCGAGATACCACGAAGTTCTCTGAGTACCTTTGTTGAAAAACGAGGCAGATATCAAGGCAAAGACGGCGGAGCAGCGAACATCGGGAGCCTGTCATGTGCACGCTTCTGCTTACAGGAATGTAGAAAAGGCACTTTATGCCTGATTTTTAGAAGTGCGCATGAAGAACATTCTGGTGGATGGCCCGATGCTGATCGCCAGGGCCAAATGGTTTGCCACTGCACTCGGTGAAACAACTTCGCCGACAACAGCGGCTGGCTTCACCGATTTAAGCAGCGTTACAACATCATTGGCAAAACCAATTCTGGCGAAAGTGAAGCTGTCAGCAGCCAGGACATCCAGCAGTGGATGACGAAGGAGTGGCCTGAAATCAGAAGTTTTCTCCCGCGGAGATCTTGAATGCCTGGCAAGACGTGAAGACGGACACAGTGGTCAACAGCGTCTGTAAGGCAGGCTTCGACACGACGGAACTTGCGGAAATCGGTGAAGGCCGGGAAACTGGTGAAGCGCATAGACGACGTGTTTTGCAAGTTGTCATCCCGTTTTCCTGCAGCAGTTCTACACGAAGTGTCTGCGAACGACTTCATGGAAGCGGACTGCAATGTCCTGCACGACAGCTCATGTGACAAGGAGGATCGTCCGGACGAGGTGCTGGCTACACGAGCATACTCCACTGCTGAAGTGGCGGCAACGTTCGGCATCATTCGCTGTTGTATCGGCCACCTGGATAGCCTTGATAAGATCGAGACTAGCGTCTTCAAAATTTCAAAAACGAAGAAGCTGGCCAAGATTAGCGATTTCTTTTCACGCAGATAACTTATTCTGTGACGGCATGCGTGCGGAAGTAGTTGTCATTCTCTAATGCACCTATTGTAGGTGATGCTCTGCTACAGGTAAGCTTTTGGGGCCTCTATTTTTTCTATATAGAATTTTTCATATATCGAACTAATTCGCGATCCCCTTCGAGTTCGATATATTCTTGTTCGACTGTATCTTGCGTTCCTTGAAATACACGTGGATGACAAGCACGAAGAGCGAATTGCAACCAAAGCAACCATTGGGGGTGCTATCAGTTGCAGAAATAGTCAGGATCTTTTCTGGGCGACAAGCGATTTTTTTTTTCCGGTTTTCCAGAAACCTGTGAAGCGATGGCAACGAATGGCCCTGCGTGACAGCCATGGCGACAGCAAACCCTGTCGTGGCCACTCAAAAATCGCGTGCATGTGGTTAGGCCTTAAAGTGTCGTATTGCAGAAAGCGACTGTCGGTTGGCGTGGGCAGTTTTTTTACCTTCGTTTGCTGTGTGCTTGACAGCTGTGATGTGTCTACACACACACCGTTCGTAAAGCTACTGTGGCGCATAGATAATTTAAAAAGACAGGGCACATGCCGCGCACAGATAAAAAAATCACAGCATATCCACACAGTGAGTGATGATTGGTGGGGCGAAGCGTATGTCAGTCCATTCGTGGTTCCGTCTTTCCGTGTGACCGTTGCTGCATCCGTCCGTCTGTGCGTACTTCCGTCTGTCTGTTCGTTCGTCTGTATGTCCACCTGCCGTCCGTCCATCTAGTGAACACTCCCAAGTACAGCCATCTCACATATTTTCATCATGTATTCGTCATATACAAGTGCCACCATCCAGCGGACATTCTAAAGACCACTCTTCTGGGTATGTGCCACCAGTGGTTACGCATTACGAGGGATGCACAAGCCACGTCATAAGGAGCTTTGCCCCTAAAAGAAAAACAATACGGCGCGCAGCAGCGGGCAAAGGGGTGAAGGGAGAGAGCTGTGGTGACTGGTCAGCACAATAATAAAAAAGGGAAGAGATCCAACAGGCAAGGAGGCACCAGCTGTCGGTTAGCGGGACTGCAGCGGATGAATGTAGGGGGAGCGTTTATTACGCGGGGAAGAAATAAATTTATATTTTGACGACTGAAGTGGGGGTCCATTTATTATGCAAGTACATTCATTACGTGAGTAAGTGCAGTATGTAGTGCCTACATACTGTAAAAGCTTCTTGGGTCGTGGGAATTGAAACCCCAAACCCTCTTTTGGCTATGTCCATGCTGCTCTTATGACCTAGTCTGCTGAGTTATACTGAATAATGCTTCATAATCATTATCCTGGAAATTTTGCTTGTTGAAAGAGAGCCAGTGTCATTACAATTCTTACACATTGATACTTAGATGATAAAATTTCACCTGTCATACAGTTCCCATACTTTTCTTTTTTTGAGGCTGTGTATAGCACATTGTAAATGATCTGTACAAGGAGCAAACTACTGTACAGTGAAGTCACCTTCTAGTGATTAATACAGCATCATCTGCATTTGTCCTGCAGAAAAGGCAACATAGCCGAGACGGCACTGACCAAGTAGGGTAAAGCCTGACCTTAAATGTGCATTGACGGTGAAGTACACGAATAAAATCTGTCGTTCTCATCAAAATATGGAAGTTTGTGAGAGGTTCAGTTTGTGCATGCCTAGAACAAAGCATATCTGTAATTAGTGCTGTTAAAGTGGCAAACAGGACAGAGGGCGGGGTCCAAACCACTTTCCCCCTTATTTCTTTCTGCACCATTTCTGACTGATCGTTCTGTTCAGGCACTGATGACTCCTCTTGCTAGCAAAGCAAACAGTGTTCATTAAAATTAAAGAGGAGTAGTTTATTGAGGCGATTCCAAAAATGCATCTGTGATAAGTTGGCTACTTTGTGCTGGCAAACTAGTTCAAGCACGAAAGCAGTTGGTCACTAACATCAATTTGGGAAGCAAATACTGCGCTGCATTGTTTGTCATGTTAGCTTACGTAACTTCAGTCATATTGAGGCATGGCTAGTCTATACCATTATGCAAAATAAAATAAGGGATGGATGTTCTGCAACTATATTTGAAAAGAAGTCAAGAAAAAAAAGCAACTTGTCGTCAGACGAAGCTCCAGCCAATAGTGTCGCTGTGTCGTTGTGACCCTGCTGAGGACTGCCTTCGTGCCTTGCTCATGAGAGGAATCACAAAGCAGTGTGTCAAAGCATGCCACGAAGTGGCCACAACACCATTCGCTGCAGGGTGGTCCTGTGACGGCAAAAAGCCACTTTTCTCATGAGCTGTATCCGAGTATGGTACACCCAAACGTCATTATAAAAAAGCTGCATCTTACGCGAAAATAAGTTTGTTATAATCGAAAATTCATTATAAAGGTTTACTTCAAACACCATATCTTTTGCAAGACTATTTTTAATTTACTTTGTTATAACTGGTATTTTGTTATATGTGGGTTCGTTATATTGAGATTTGAGTGTATGAGAAAAGACATTCAAGCCGCAACACTCTTCTTTATTCGCACTCTAACCAGAGTCCCGCTGGTCAGGCCAAAGCAGTGATGATGGGTTTTTCCAGATGAAAAGCTGAAGCGCATGAATAATGTTTACATTTTTTTTTCCCGAGAGACAATTGCGTATCACCTTTTTATGCCACAACTTGTGCTCCACTGAACTGTAGTAAACTGTAGGAGCTTCTGTTGCGTGGTACAGAGCTGTAATTTTAATATGGCTTGTATTTCAGACCCTGGATTTGGAGACTTTTTTGTTTTGGACACTAGCCACTTGGAGATCTGCAAGCCACATCGATGGTCATCATTCAGCTACCAGCTACTGTTGGATTTCTTAGACCATGCGTTCTCCTCCATGAGCCAGGATGCCTATTGGGCTGCACATAACCCAACCTTAAGTCGACTGCGCCAGCTGGAACTTTATTTTGAGACAGGCGTATTCCAGTTTTAAGACACTGAATTGTGCATCTTGAGAGCACACTTTTAGTGTTTCCACAGAGGATTTCATCGTAATTAAAGAGGTTACTCTTGCATGTGCACGAAACCTAGCACTGGGTAAACTGCATCATACAGAGCTGTATTCTGAGGCTGGTGTCTTCCAAGACGATAAATCCCCTTTGTGAAAACAGTTTTAAGATTTTTCCATAGCATTTTGTTGCGATTGAAAAAGATTATTCTTGCATGTGTACAGTACATATATATATATATATATATATATATATATATGACGTTAAAATATTAGTCTTTCTCCACAACTTCAGATTTTAACTCTATCACACTTTCCAGTTACAGTCGACTTTCGTAGATTCTTTTTTGGCTGAAGGTTCCAGCTAGTGTCCATATTTTAGTTGTTTCAATCCTAAAATTTGCCTTTCTTAGACAATGGAACCTGACCGATCAGAATGCATACAACTGATGACTGAAATCACGACCCCTTCAACTGCACCACCTATTTTGGCTTAGACACTAAAGGTAATACTAAGTTGATGGGGATTGTCGAAATAGCCTTCTAAAAACCTTGTAGTGCTTGTTTTGTCCTAAGAAAATTTAGTTTGAAAGAAATTCACATTTCAGTGGTCTGCAAAACATTTGTGCAGTTGTAACCACCCACCTCACAAAAAGGGCTTGTCAACTAGCATCCGCCATGCCCGCTGTTCACTGCCCAACAGCCCGCGAGGTGGAACACAGCCCAGTAAAAACGTAGCTTTCAGACCAACTGTGTTGTTCTCAAGAGTAACCATCAAGAAGTTCTTTCAATTAATCAAACTCAAATACACAAGTTGCATTTCAGTTCTTAAATGAACTTCATGTTCTTTTTTATCATGAATATCTAGTTAGAGTATACTGTGAAATCCCGAGCAAGTGCCCCCTTCCCTTCTTCGGGAGATTTCAAATATGGTGCCTCTTAACCCACTTCCCACCATTTTGACAGTTTCATTCACTGTTTTTATTCGCTCGACGAACGAGAATAAAAACAGCAAATGCACTGGTATTCAATGAAGCATTTAATTAGAAGCACAAGTGTGCATTCTTTATTCTTAACGGCTCTTCCGCTGCCATGTTAAAATTTGTCCATGACCAAGCAAGGGCCCCCTTAAAATCATGTCGATTTATTCATCAAACTTGGAGGGGGGGTTGCTTGCTCAAAATTTTAGGGTATTTGATTAAATATACTAAGGGCCTTCTATGTCATCATTTCTTGTTCCAGAATGTCCCCCTGATTGTGCAAATCATATCCTACATTTGCCTAAATTTCTCAACACTACAGCACTACAGTGCATAATATTGAGGTTTTAGACATTCTCAAGGATTAATCTTTTATTCTGACATCAGATTTTAATTGCCTTTAGTTTCCCCTCAAGACGGTGAATATGTAGGACACATGCCATTACCTTTCAAAATGCCCATTTTCAGCCAGGATAAGTTGTGAAAGTGAGAAATGTAGCCCACAATGAAAAATTAAACCATGCAGCTCTAATGTGCATATCATTCTTAATTTGTCATTAAAGAATTTGGTTGAAATGGACCTTCATGGTGCAATAAAATGCAGTTGGTGTAATCAGAAAACTAATCACAATCTCTATGCTTGTAACAGGGCGTTCTTTTTTAGACAGTACAGATCTTTATACAAATCCTATGACAGTAACACTCCTATCGTTTTCACATGCCAACTCTACGTCGAGCTGTAATGATACTGTTTTGTCTAAGGAAAAAATTATTTACTTTAAAATTATTGACTTGAGGGCAGTTTATCGTAGAAAGTTGTAGTGCATGACAATTTATGACAATTTTTTAGATATTATAAAAGTTGCACATAGTTCAAAATAGTCATCATCAAATCTTCAAGGTGCGATCAAAAACCAATTGCACCTAGTTTGCATGAAACGTGACCATGACTGCTCAGGACAGGGAAGTTTTGTAATTTGAATGAAGGCATGTCATGGCCGTATCTTTCAGTGAAAAGCAGCAAGTCACCTGACGTGTGCCAGCAGATCGTCTTATCTTTACATGTGATATTTGGTGCTTATCCGTTTCTTTTGATCTGTGAACACTAAAGCCACAATTATCAACCTTTTCTGGCTCTGTGCAGAATAATGCCCCGAGGCAGCCTCTGTGGTGGTGCTCCTCGCACACAGGCGAAATAGTATTTCGTGCCTGTTTTATACTTTGTGTAAAAAAAAACAACAGGTAAGCATCACACATCACACCCAAAGAATAAGTTGTCTACTTAAGTAATTGAGAATGCTAGCAGATTTTCGTGACCAGATTGAGCTTTGGCATGCCTTGATTCAAACTTTATCACTTCCTTGTCACGTGTAGTTCTCGTCTTGCATAACCAAAAGGCCGCGTTTCCCACGCACCAGACTCCTCAAGCTTTTATTTCATCCGAATAATTCGATGATAAATATGTAAACTTGCACGCTACTTTCGTGATCTCTAAAAAATGGGTATACCATAAATTAGCATAGATGAACAACTTTTTAATGTAAAAGGCTGCCCACAAAAGAATGATTGAAAAACAAAGTAAGAAGTTTTTGTCAATTATAGTCGTGTCAATTTCATTTTAGTTCTGATAAAGTATTTCCACTTTGTCATAGAGTTCGTGAACAAAAGCAACACTACCCCCGAGTGTCATGGAACTTTATGAAACGTCTGAATTGCCTAAAAAAGAACACCCTGCAGAGCCAATGTAACTAGAACCATGGACATTGCTTTGTCCATCTGAGATGGAGATAGAAGCTTGTGCAGTTTTCACATAGTGTGAAACAACAAGCAACACGATTATAAAATAAAGATATGTAAAGATAAGTCATTTTAAATGTTAAGCTTGCGGCAACAAGTCGCATCATGTTTTTGGCACTTCGGAGAATTGCGTGCATCGCAGGACTAGCTTTGCAATAGGCAATAGAAACCATTTAATTTGCTATTGTTGCTTCAGAAAGGCACTGTCGGATAAGCAAAAAAAATAATTTACAAAAGATAGGTTTTAAAATGCAGTAGCAATGATAAGCATTAGGAATTAGAAACATGCAGCATTCCTAATGCTTATGACAAACATTATAAAGTTACGATTATAAGGTACTACACACAAACTACATTGGTTGGTTACATAGTTGGGTGCACAGCAGATTTACAAGGATCTGTCCGTAAAAGCCAATTCTACTTCGAATACTTAGAAAGCCGTGAGGTGTTCATTTGTGGGGCATGTTAAAATTTTACATTTCCCACCATATAAAACATCCGTATCTTTTGGCAAGTGGTTCCTGCTTCATTAAATTAAACTGCTGCATGATAAAACAGAATAGGGTTTGTCAGTGTTTGATTAATGGCTTCGTGAACAAGTTGTCATAATGGGCCACTTATTTTGCATGGAACATGAAGTTATCAGTATTTAATGGAGATTCATTTCCTTGCATGCTGTACAGTTGTTAGTGCTTGCATGTAATCCAGTGTTGTAGATGATCAAGTGCTGTTCGTACTGCCGTGACTCATGCATCGAACTTCAATGTTCAAAACTCGTTCTTCATGTGCCCCTCACTTTTTCTTTTTGCTAAGCTGTGTAATGCAGGGAAGCACCCTGCACCATTTAGTTTACTGTCATATCAATTCAGCTTTCATTCCATGTAGCTTAGCAACAATGTAGAAGTGGCGAGATGCTTAGAGCATCACAAACGGAAGTACTAACAGACACCTAGAACAGTGTGAATTTGTGAATTAAAATGTATGGTTTTTTCACTATATAACATCAATGGTGCTGGCTAAACCTGCGTGATATGGTTACTGCATGCAGGTTTGGCTTTTGTGTGCACTTATTCTTTTCTAAGTGATGGTGTTGGGTTAGCTACTGAGAAATATTAATTAGACAGCATAGAGCAATCAATATTTAATTTTGCATATGCTGTAGTAAAAGACATAAGTAGATGACCATTCTTTTGCATATAAGAAGCACACATCAAGGAAAATATGTGAAATGCACGGAGAAGATCTGGGAGAGTTTGAGATATCATCACTGATAGGCCCCACTCCTGGCCAAATGGCTGAATCAGGCAGAAACATTGGTTTTGCCCCCTTCAGTCACCAACTTCATTAGGCTACCATTCACTGGTCTCTCTTGACCGGTGGTCCACTTGAAGAACAACCTGTGCAGAAACGAGGTAGAAAGATTTCATCACACAGTGTAATAGCAGAGTTAAAAATTTGTTGTGGGTATGAATGGGCAACACTCAGATTTATTTCAATAAACATTAATGTTGTAAATGATAACCAGATTGCTTAATTGTCCACAAGTAACAGTTTCCTGGGCATAAATTATACATCTGAAACATCTGAATGTATTTGAAGCTAGTATAAGGTTCATGCACTTACTCAGCCACAAAGTTTAGGGGAGTCCAAGAGGAGAAGTCTGCCTTGGGCATGAACTTCCGATTCATCGGAGTGTCCAGGGTCACAGGAAGTATAGCCACCACAGTTGAATTTTGTGGCAGCCCGCTCTTGTCAGCAGCCAAGCTCTGCACAAGGTGGTGCACGGCCGCCTTTGCCATGCCATAACCAATCATGCCTGAGAAAGGAAATAATGTCACAAGCTCATTCAAGTCTCTTGATAGCTGATGAGCTGTACATAAAAAACCTACTCCTGCATGTTGTCTTTGGCACCACTGAAGTCACGATATTTTGTAGTAAGGAATGATAATTCATTTCAACACAATAACCTGCATGTCAGACAGGCAAATGTGCACGAATCTTTAACACATCATCTTCAGCTAATAATACCAGAGAACTACACTTTTTAAGGAGGCACTAGCAGACCAACATGCAATATGACAGGTGATTTAGTAAAGGTTTTTGGATTCAGCTGAGAGAACTGTAGCTTTTTTTTATTGAAGATGAAGGGAAAACAATTTTCACTTGCTGCCAACATTTCTATACAGGGCTCTCCATCTGGGTTGACATGGCTACCTCCTAGGTTCCACTGGAATATCTTTTAAATGAAACTGTGCACACTCATTTGTAAAGTGTAAACAAAGAAAGTCGCTACAAACCAGGTGTGGGCTCGAGAGCAGCCTTGGCTCCAGTCAGTGCAAGCAGACCACCATCTTTCAAGTGCTTTGATGCAAGGCTAGAGGCAATCACTGATGTCCAAACACTGGACTTCCAAAGAGAATCACAGTTCTTCACATAGTCTAAAATATAAAGAAAAGTGGCTTTAGAGGCAATGCATAGTAGTACATTTAGAACAGTAACAATGTGATAAGAGCATGGCCTTAATTCTGAATTCACTGGCCATTCTAATTGTGCAAGTACAATGGCTTCTGTGCTGGCAGAGCAAGATTCAACCACATGAGGAAAAATTCAGGGGAACAATAACAAATGCAAAGGTATTTCGTTTTTCCCCCTCCATATCTGGCAAAGGCTGTCCATGATTGGTCAACACCTTCCAGGCCACTCCCACAGTGCTTGTTTCTTCAAAGGCAGCGAAAGTGCCCCAGTGCATTAGTATGCCAAATAAAATTAACTTTTCTAGGAACAGCCCCAGAGTGCCCTGTTCCAAAAGAAATAGAATATGGCTGCTTGCATATTTTTCTTGGACTCTGTTTCACTGCTGGTGGCCAGAGCTACTTATCTGTGTATCAAATTTTGTATTTTTTATAACGGCCATCAAGCAGTTTCTCTCAAAATGGAATTCGCCACCTTCCCATTTTGTAAGAGGGATTCATGCTGGAATTCCACAGATATGCACGTTGGCTCAGCATAGTACAGCACATTATTTTTCTCTTTTTCTGGGTACCTAGTTGGGTACTGTTGCTTTAAAGGATACAGATAATCACAATTCGATATCCACGTGTCCAAATTTGTCTTGGCACAATAAGGACAAGCTGCTTTCACGAAGCCCTGAGAAGTGGCCCCGCTTGTCTAGTCATATTCGCAAAACGAGCGAACGAAAATGACTGAGTACTGCAAGAGCACTTTTAAGCGTCGGGCGACAACGGCCCTATAGATCATATTCAAAGTCATTTCAGCCTAATATATTTTTTTGTACTGAATCTTAGACACTTAAAAAGATCAGGAGTATGCAAATGGATACCATCACATTTTGAGACAGCCATTCAATTTTTCGGATTCACAATTTTTCTGCATTTGTATTTAAGGGCAGGGAGTCACAGTTTTGCAAAAGCTTTTTTCATTGATGTAATCTTGGGGCTGAGGAGGTTATTATAATTTGTTGTTAGGCTAGTTGGTGCATGTTACAAGAAAATTATATGACGCAAACCACCGGGGAAGAATAAGCGAAAGAGCGTCACATAGAAGAAATATACTGCAGTAAAACTTACTGCGCTAGTTGGTGCAAAATTGTAACTTGCACCAACTAGAATAGAAATCGTAGAACTAAAAATTGCAGCATGCACCAAAAGCGTGCTAAAATATTCTAACATTTTAAAGTAAATACGCGCTGCAGCGCAAGCAAAAAAAAAAAAAACATTGCTACCGAGAACAACTTTTAACCAACTTGCCGACGTGGCTACAGTCCAAGCCGAAGATAATTGGCTTTCCACGTCTAAACATATTTACGGCGCGTCACTGAAAGCTTCCCGTCGCTCTTTTTTTTTTTTTAACGCTTCGCTCTTTCTTTTTTTTTTTAAATGCTAGCTGGGCCCCAGTAAATAGTAAATGATCAATCTGGACTATGCGTCAAAAAGAAAAAAAAAAAATCCGAGCAGCACAAACACTTACCGGCGGAAGCTGCGTTTCCCCCGGCCCATCCGCCGGCTACACATATGAGAGCATCGATCTTGTCATCCTTGAGCACCTTGGCGACTCCCTGGAGCACCAGTTCGTGTTGGTTGGTCCACGCTTCGCAAGACTGCACCACCACATTGGCGTCGGCCTCTTCGTTCGGAAAGTGGTCTACGGACGCAACCCACTGTACAAAAAAAGTTGAAAATGGCTCACAACGATTAAAAGATAAAAAGAAACATGCAAGCTAAAATGGATTGAAAGGAAGCCAGGTCCAGAATGCGGAAAGCACACTAAAAAAATACATGACGCAATAATTGAAACTACTCTCTCTGGATGCCTTGAAAAACACCTGTTGCGTGGACGCACGAACTGTAAAAGTGGGTGCCGATTCAAACCAGTAAAATTTAAATTTATTCGCGAGGTCGCCAAAAGCGGAAACACGATCCCTTCACAAAGTGATAAGGCCTTGAAACGTCTAGACGTCTCACTGATAAAAAGACCAGCCACCGAAAAGAGTTCATATAATCGGTAGTTTAAAGAACACGCACTGCTTACCCACTGTTTCTGCCTAAAAAAAGAGACAATCGCGCTTCCGAGTGCGCCTTTTCCTCCGTAGACGACGACTCGACCTGCCGTAGCCATCGTTTCTTCAGGAATGTCGAGATAATTACTTGGTGGTCAGGATGAGGAAGGACGAGTCTTTAAGCACACGCCACCCGCAGGGATGCCTTGGAGCGACTGGCGGAGTCCGTCGTCGTGGGGACAGCGATTACGACGATTGCCGCGATCGTTGCGACCCCAGCTATGCCCTACTATCAGTCCGTCAGACGCACGACTGTCTTTCAAAGGTTATGACACTGTTACCACTACACCCGCAGTAATCATAAATGCATACTTCGGACCCAGTCTCTGAATGCTAAAAACGAACACCGCTAAAAGATGGGCCAGCGGTTTTGGTTGTCATGGCAATTGTGACAAGAAAAAAACGTGGAACTAAGCGCAACCCGCGCAACCACAGTGACATAAAAAAGAAAATAAAACGTACCCAAACTTAATCGTGCAAGAAAACACTACGACCGCATTCCACAAATATTTCAGCAAATAAAACATTTCCATTAATAAGCGAAAATTTGGAGTGCAGTTAATCTGAAACAAATAATACAGTCCAGAGTTTGACGATATACGTGTTGTGTAGTTTGGCCACATTGCTAAGTAATGAAGAAAGAAAAGAAAGGTGTACACGATGCATTGGGGGTTTCAGCTGGTGTGGTAGCGTATTTAACGTGTGGTTGTCACAGCACATTTTTGTGATATCTATCGATACCTAGTTGTCGTGACGGACGCTGCACCCTTGTCATTTCTCTCCTAGATCGATGTTTTGCGTACACTTGTCCAGATGGCTGGCCTAGGCAAAAACGACTCAAAGAGACTCACTTCGCTGTTGCTACAGCCACCAAACTCAAGCTTCTCGTGGAATGACGTGCCCAGTGGAAATATCCTCATGCCAGTGACTCAAATGGAACCAGGAACAGAAGGTTTGCTCACGCATGATAGTCTGATGTGAAGCGGTGACGTTTTAAAGCTGTTGTATCTCACAGATGTTGGGGAAACCACTTGCAGTTCTACTTTCTCGGTGTTACGTTGATATCCACGTTCGACAGCGTTTTGACATACTGAATTCAAACTCGAGCGCGAAGACTGTGCACAAATTTGCAAAAACTGTAGCAAATTAGTGCTGCCATACTGATTCGACTTTATATCAAGTTTCTCCCCAACATTAAATTGTGCACGGACGGAAATCAGTGTTGCGCTGAAAATGGCTGTTTTCTTGTTTATTAACTCTTGGATCATAGTGCGGTTTATTCGAGCGCAGCATAGATAAAAATATATCTCTACGTGTTTGACATTGTCGATTTACATTTTATGAGTACTGGGGTAGGTCAGCAGAACAGTTTTAGTTTTCCTTTAGAAGCGCTATTCTTCACTCTGTTGGGGGAGACAGCAGGACACCAGAGTGTGCCGTCTCGTCTGTGCGTTGTGAAAGCGCAACTTTGTGAAAACAACTTGTCGAACAGCCCATTGTTCGAGCTACAAATGGTCTACTACAGAGCCCTTGCATCTACAGGAAGGCTATTTTGGTTGAAGTGACGTACCTCACGTGAAAAAAAAAAAAAAATCATAGAAGCTTTAGGAATTGATAATCTGTCCATGGATTTCAGAGTTTTGCATAACTGTTGGTCTGTATAGAATTATGCACAGATATTAACTCGGTTCACTTAACCTGCATAATTAGTAGATACACTATACCATTCTTCTCAGCTATTTGTAGAAGTGCTGCTCTACATGTGTTAAAAATCTGCCTGGCAATCAAACAACTTGCCTCTTGCTAGCAATCTGTGCTTCCATTCCGCTGCTAGCTGTTTTGTTGAAGCGAGTAAACTCTAGATGCTCCTCATCACTGACAGTTCATGCTCCTGTGCACAGAGACATGCATTTTGCAAACATAAGGCTCCAATTTCAAAAGTAAATGCCAGCAGTACCATGCCTATTTCTCCAGTTCAGCTGTAGCAGCTCGGATCAATTTGTTTTAGTACCAGATTTCTACAAGTAGGTATCTTATGAACAGTGCGTAATTGAAGGCAGTTCTGACAAACAGCCGTGCAAAAAACGAAAAGTACGATTGCTGATTCAGTGCTTATCCTTGTGTTTGTTCTGCAGGTATTTTTTTTTGCCCTCCAGTTTGTCATAATTATGTGTAAGCAAGTGTAACTTGTCAATTAAATTGGAGACAGCTCATATAGAAGTGAATTAGCATGGATGAATGCCTTTTCTCACCATTATATTCTTTTGTGTCTCTAGATGTGTTCTGTCCATAAAGTAAGCTTAACCAGCTGACCCAAATACAAACTCATTTTTACAAAGGGCCTAGCTATAGAAGTTATATGTTGCTACTTTCTTGCTGTCTCTTTCTTTTTACAAGTACATATATATAGCCGCAAGATAAATTGTTTGACTCTCGCTGTCTTATAGGCATAGGCATATCAGCCGGTGGGGCAAGGGGGTGCGATCCCCCCCCCCCACTGAGGAAATTTGGGGGGGGGGGGGCTGAGCCCCCCCACTTTCGACAGTGGTCACTCTTGGCTGCACGCTGGGGAAACCAACAAATAAGACAAAGTTTTCTGTAACAACAATAATTCAACTAAATTCTTACGGGAGGATGAAAATGTTACGAGGCAATGTTACGTCATAGTGAAATTTTGCCAACATTTCCGCTGTGATGACTTTCCTTGCAGGTTATTTGCGGTGCGGGTCACCTATGCGATGTTTTCGCGTCTTGTCCTGTATTGCAGAGCAGGCAAGTGCTTAACAGGGGCCCTATAATAATACATCACTTTTTCGTACTTTTATTCTGCTGTGACTTGTTGATACAGTTACGGATTGAAACGAGCAAACTTTTTATGGACTGGCCAAATGATTTGCGGCTTCCTGTAAATAATTTTCTCTAAACGAATATATCATCACCGCTGCTCTGTCGATGCTGTTGCGAGCCAATGAGTGTGACGAATCGTTTCCGCACTGAAACGCCCAAAATTGTTTCCGCTTTAGCCTCTGATGAATCTGATCAGCCTTGCTTATGGTAACTTGGTAGTTGGAACTATAGCGGCAGTAAAACGCGGAAATGGAATGCGCTTTTACAGAGGTAATTGAATATTTACTGTACATTGATAAACGAGGGTTAGACGAATGTATTTTTTGGTATATGGCTGCTGTTGCTGCGTTTAACGTGTATATATGTATCCTCGTTGATGCTTGGTACATCTCCATTCTGACGACTAACATTCATGATAAATTTAATAAACAAGCTTTTGTGGTATCTGTAGATGTTAACTGCCAAAGCATAATCAGAAAGAGAGAGACAGGCGTGATAGCTAGATAAGCTTCTCATATTGGATGCGGGAATTGGGCTAAGGGCACCATTCCTCAGCCTGGGCCTTTTAAAGTGTGTTTGAACTTCGTGGTATCTAAGAAAGCGCGTTGTGTCACCTCTGTGTATGCAAATTCATATCAAAGTGCGAGCTCGTCGATGAAATTCTCTCTCGATATACACACACACACACGAATGAGGTAGGTCTGCCCCCCCCCCCCTCTCGCGAAAGAGTTGTATGCCACTGCTTAAAAGCAAGTTGCTTACATCATTTTTATTTTGCCAACTAAACATCAGGTGATATAGAAGTGTTATTGTTGCCCTTGGTGAACTTATTCCTCTTGAACTGAAGGCACCAGCTCTAAGGCATTGCCACTTGCTTTTGCAGATTGTGCTGATGCAGATACTTTCTTGGGTCAAGAGCCAAATAAGGCGCAGCACTTTCCCACAGCACCCGAAAAGGTTGGAGCCAGTGGGGCTGATTCTTTGCCATCAGGACCATTCTCGCAGCTGCAGCAGCCTCTGCGACCACCACCAGCTCAGATGCAGGCACCACCACAAGCACAGTTTGCTGGTGCACCACCAGTGGCTCCTACAGAGAATGTTTCAGCAGGGCCTGACACAGCCTTCCAGATGTCGCAGCCAATGCCAGATCAAACAAGCTCTGCTCTCGGACCTCCTCCCATGGGTGAGTTGACAGGTGCCTGTGAAAAAAGCCCACCTTGTGCTTCGTATGTGATTTCTTAAGACTGCAGCTTTAATGAGCTATGTAATCATTAAATGAGAAATCGTTAAACCTGAAATGTAGTTGGTGCTATGGGGTGTGAAGTTGCTGCCCTGACGAAGACAAGTCCTCTCGCCGTAACATATACTCTGGAGACGTCTTCTGTTCACTGACTTCTGACCACTTCCATCTTCCCCTAAACTTTTGTTTTGTTTGGGTAATCACTTAAGAGAGCGTGACATACAGATGTAGCATATTAAGCTGCTCAATTGTTTACCCCCACCCCCCAGTCCACCCATCACTCATACAGATTGCAACTAGAAACAAGTTTTCATAAGTGTCAAATTCTTATGGCTGATATTTAGGGTATGTACTATTAGTTGGTAGTAGCAATAGCATTAGAATCAATAATAGAAACAACTGTATGAAAGACACTGTCATAATGAGATGCAATTACCTCAATGACTTTTATGCATGCCATAGCAGATAATATATGCATGCCATAGCAGATAATGAAGTTCCCTGATTTCATGACAAAACATTGCATCCATGGTTTGTGCTTTTGCTGACATAGGCCACTAAGCATACAGAAGTCTGTGTTCTTTCCAGAAACCTGTGTCCTGCATTTCACTTTGTTTGTTAGTTTATTTTGCTTGAACAGCTTCAGTATTTTTTTCTGCTTATCTCCTCTTTCTCCTTTCTAGGTCATCAGTATGTATGTAAAATATTACACTGTTTAGTGCAAAGTTCATGATTTGAAACACTGCCAATTACACCCCCTCCCCTTTTTGTGTGTGTGGGGGGGAAGAGGTCAACGGACACTTAGTAAAGATTCACATACTCAGAAATAGGTGGCACTACACATGTTTTATTGTCATAACAATGGCTGTTGGCATATATGGTGTCAAGTATACAGAATTATGTGCATTTGGATGTATACTCAAACCTCATTATAACAAAATTGCATCTTTTATTCAAATAAGTTTGTTATATCCGAAAATTTGTTATAAAAGTATATTCCTAACACACTATCTATTACGAAGATTATTCTTCATTTACCTCATTATAACCAATACTTCATTATATCTGGATCTGTTATGTCGTGCTTTGAGCATAGTAGGAAACATTCGCTTACATAGACATAGTAGCACTAGAGGTTTTCAGTATATCAACAAATAACATGAAAGTGGCATGAAATGGCAATAGCTGAAACTGAGGGTACGATGTCAAACAATGCTCTGCATAACAAAAAACTTTTGACGTGTCCGAGTTTTTATATGGTGGCACAGTCGACCACAGCAGCTTTCAGCATCCTGAGGTTGAAAACAAAAATGTCGAGAGAAAAAAAAAGTGGACAAAAAACCCTCAGTTATTTGACTTGTGAGCAGGACTTGGTTAAATGGAATATAATGCCATGAACACCAATATTATGCTCATAAAAAAGTTGTACAGTGCCGTCAATGAATTTTATGCTTATAGTTAATATGCATTGCTTCTATTGAGATTTGTACACAGCTTTGTTTGATGTTCATTAGAAATTATATTTAAGTAGTTCTGGCTTGTGTGACCAAATACAGCCTTTATTGTGGCCGAGTTACAAGGAATGTTCTATCCACATTTTCTGCACATATTTGCTACCAATAAATGGACTGTAAAGGGCAATACTTGGCCATATACTGGTTCTTAGCTTAGCCAGACAAATATTGTTTTTGTAGAAAAAAATTTGCATTTGTGTAGCCTAGGGAAAATAGACAGTATTTTGAAAAAGCAAGAAAGTCTCCTTCTATCCACTTACAACCTAACGGCAAGACGCATGGTTATACCTATTCCTGATTTTTAATGTCACTAAAAGCATCCTGAGCACAGGGAATCAAGTGCCAACTTTTGCTTGATATTGCTGTGAATTTTATTGTACATGAATTGTTCTGACAGTTGAATATGATTTTCAGGTCCACCCATGAACTTCCACCGCCAGAGCCCCTTGACCCATGCTTCTTTCCTGCGTCAGGCAGCCCACTCCACGCACACAATTGCACAAGGGCCAGGCAATAGTGCAACTCTGCCAGTTGGCCAGCCTCAAGAGACACCTTCATATCAAGGACCTAGCCAGAATGGTCCACCACCACCACACAACTTGTACACTCCGTCGTCCCAAGCTGATGCTTTCTCGTATGGCCCTTCTTTCACTGCTACCACTCCTGCTTCCTTTGAGCAACCACAGCATACATACATGCCTGACCATGCCCAGCTGCCTGTTTCTCCACCAGATGCTACCTATGTTCCTGTGAGGCCTCACTGGTTTTACAACAAAGAGATTGAGAACAAAGTTGTATGGATACCTTTCTCTCTATTGGACTCAACCAATCTGGAAGAAGCATCTGCAAGGTTGGCTTTTGGTAGTGAAGTTGTGGTGACCACCGACGGTGGAAGGTATGATGTGGATGTTGGTGCACGCTTGCGTCGCCCAGTGTACTGGGACGAAACACCCAGTCAGGTGCGACGTTGTACCTGGTTCTACAAGCTGGAAGGCCAGAACCGCTTTGTGCCCTACGAGGAGCCTGTGGCCTTCATATTGGAAGACCATTACCGAAAGGCTATGGCCACGGGACGCTGGCACCAGAAACTGGAACTGCCTGGGAATCAGACAGTTGTCATGCATAATTCCAGTGTAATGGTGCACTTCCTGCCTTCAAGCCACCCTGACGAGTGGGGCAATGTTAGTGAGGGTCAGACACGGCCTCGAGTTGTAAAAAGAGGCATTGAAGATGTTGACACGATTGAGGAAGGTGAGCCCAGCCATATTGATCACCTGGTCTTCGTAGTGCATGGTGTGGGTTCTGTGTGTGATTTTCGCTTTCGCTCGGTTGAAGAATGCCTTGATGATATTCGGCACATTTCTCTTGGGCTCATCAAGAGTCACTTCAGCATACCCTCACAGGAGGGCAATATTGGGCGCATTGAATTCCTGCCAGTCTCATGGCACTCAACACTGCACAGTGATGCTACAGGCATTGATAGTGCCCTCAAGCACATCACTCTCAGGAGTATCCCGAAGCTGCGCCATTTCACTAATGACACACTTCTCGACATCCTTTTCTACACTAGCCCTGTGTACTGCCAAACTATTGTTGATACTGTCGGCTCGGAGATTAACAGGTTGCACAGCAAGTTCATGGAACGCAACCCTGGTTTCAAAGGCACTATTGCACTAGCAGGCCACAGCCTTGGTTCACTGATTTTATACGACATTTTGTCCCATCAGAGTGACGCGAGCTCCCAGTCAAGCTCCACAGATGTCTTCGTTGATTCTCCTAAGGCTGAACTAACACCATCACCCACATCAACTCATGGTTGTGAAGAGGTATCGGACATCCCGCAAAATGCTGACAAGGATGTCTCTGTAGAATCCGTTTTTCAAGAACTCATGCTTGATGACTACATAGCCAAGATCCACGAGGAGAAGATCGACATAGAAACCTTGGTAAGTTTCCCACATACACTTGCAAAGTTCAAAAATTGTAGCCATGGGCCTTGTAATTTATAGTTGATCAATATTGTGCAATAGTGCAAGCTGTGCAGGCAAGCTTTAAGCATGCATTCCATAGCCACTATTTCACATGAACTTATTACGGGGTCCTACACCGTGTTTGCCAGCTGCAGTGATGGTCATGAAAAGTAATTGAGTGATGTGTGCTTATGGCTTAAGTTTCTGGTCATGCATTGAAGGATGAAACCTTCGATGGCTACAATTGAAATAAAGTGAATGTTACTTTTTTTTTGCACTTAAACAGAGAATACGAAAAAGAGGGGTGGGAGGCTAGTGTCAGCTGAAATTGTTTGGCTCCTAAAACTCACATTTGTAAAAAAATTTATTTCTCGGAATTTAGTGTACTGTACAGCGTTTCGTGATGTTTGTACAAGTGTACACCCACCCATTTTTTAAAACCTGAACGTGCAAGTGCCGACTGTTCAGTTAATAAGCACTATGTAACGATTCATGACAGCGAAAGCAACGAGAATGTGCCTGATGAACAGCTCTGTGCAGTTGCGAGGCTGTTCTGAGATCAAACAGTAAGTGCCAGGGAGCTGGCGCTTGTTGACACTGTGGTTGATGCTTGCACATTCAGGTTGAAAATATGGGTGGCTGTACATTGTTTCATGATGCTCTCTGAATTACAAATGGCGCATCACGTATATGAATGCAGTTTTACATACAAATTTTTTGTTCTATACTTGTGAATAAGGGATATGTGACCTATAATTGAGAAAACACTAGTAAACAATATTCAGGGTCTTATTCGTTTAACCACTCAAAATATTCCAACTTAATTGCAGCACTGCTGCCGACCTAATAGAAGTAGTATATAATGGAAACTGAAATTTCCTTTGCTATGGTGTTATTTGACAAATAAAAACTTAGCGTATTTTCATTTGTTGGACACATAATTGTACCTGTGATTGTTTATTGTATTGCATCACTAAAGAACAGTCTGAAATTTTTAAAAATTTACTGTCAGTATTTTAATTAGAAAAATATTTTGTGGCATTTTTCTACATAATATAGCAGTACAACTGAACTTCATCGTGACTAATTATTAGTTATTGATGTAAATGTCATATTTTGTTGTCATGTTTTGTCGAAGTGGGGTATTCATCTACTTTATACAGGGTGTTTTGTTTTGTAGATAATACAGGGGATAATACAGATGGAACACGAGGTTCGGGCTACCATTCCGAATTTTTCTAAAACTTACTGTGGGCCTGGGCATTAGAGCCAAAACAATGCTTTCGAATTCAGTTCTATGAAAAAAACTTTGTTCGCCTGAAAAAAAAAAAAAATCTTGGCAGCAACTTCAAAATTCTTGATAGAGTGTTCATTGTATAATATGGCCCTTGTTGGCAAACCGGCATTTACCTTTCACATTTATGCATTCCTTATCTAATTCGTCCTCTGAGCGCAGTTTTCATGTGCAAGCGGAGCTCATCTGTTGTTGAAGCTGCACTTATGTAATGTGAGTGCCTACAGTACCGAGTGACCGCTGCGGCAAATTTGTCTAGTGCATTATAACAAGACAGATCTTGGTGTACCATGCAACCTGGCTGTGCATTTGTTGTTGTGGAGCTTCTATTTTGTGAATACATTGTGTACTATTGTTTTGAGCAACTTATATTCGATTTTCAGCGCATAACTAATAGTGCGGCCGCAAGGCTCGCTTGCTTAGTCACATGCGAATCATTACAACTTGTTATCAACCTAAATAATGTAACATTTTTATGCAGAATAATAAATGAAATTCTTGGCTTCAATCGGAGCGTTTTTTTTTAAATAATAAAAATGGCTTTTTTCAAAAAAAAATGTTTTCAAACTTCGGTGTTTTTGGTAAACAACTAATGCTTCATCACAATTATTAGGTAAAATGAAGCATGATAAAACTGCAAAACTTAATTTAAAAAAGTGAAAGTGTTGACTTCAATATGTACCGGGTTTTATTGTCCTCAGGTTAAGTTGTATGTAGCAATATATTTCTGAAATACAGGTATTTTGTGCGGTTTGCTATGTTAGCAATTTTTCTGTTTTAAAGTTTTTTCAACAGATAAAAAAAATGATGGTCTCATAAGATTCTAATTTACGTGTTCTTTGAGGGGAATAAATACTCTGATTAAAGAGTACACCGTTTTTTCATGAGGTCCACTCAAAGTTCAGAAATCTCGAAAGTGGCAGAAAAGTTTTTTTTGCCGCCAAAATTGATTGTATATTTTGTTTTTAGGCAAACATTTTTTTTTTTTCATGAAACTAACCTCGTAACTACTGATCTGTCTCTAATGCCCAGGCCCAAGTAAGTTTCTACAAAATTGGGAATGGTAACCCACACCTCGTGTTCAGTCTTACGTGGACCCACCCACGGATATCTTATAAAAGACCTGTTGACAACAGTAAGGCTCCTGTTGTTTTCATCCAAACTTTATGTTGAGGTGGAAAAACTTTGTGCTGCTAAAAAAACACCATGACGAATTAACAAGAACTTGTTAGTTAAAATTCTAAAGTATTGTCTTGAGGGCAGTTATTGTAGATGAGAAAGTTGTAGTGCATGACAATATGTAATGTACCCATTCTTAAGAATTTACAAGCATTGCACATATAATTTGAGGTATTCATAATCGAATTTTAGGGGCAATTGAAACTGATCGCGTCCACCATGGAAAATACATGTTAAATCAGATATAGAGTTTCCTAAAATTAACTAGAGGGGAGAAACTCTGGCACTTTGATCATTCAGTGGTGATGGGAATGATGGGTAGTACACGGAATTGCCTAATTTTCGTGCTTGCAGGCTTCAAATGCAGTTGTGGCTTCGTTTCTTGCAGTGTTTCGATTTCGTTTCAAATAAAAGAACAAACTGTTTTGAACTTCATGACCCGATTCGAATTGGTGGGCTTAAAGATTAAGGTGATCAAGCGTAATTGATAAACTATTGCCGATCGTTGTTTTGTGACAAAACAGCTTTAAGCCATGGGAAGCCAAACAGAACAAAGTATGCAGAATAGGCAAATCCATGTCATACCCATTATTCTCATGCTTGCTGAAGTTTCATGTGTTGCAGCTCCTGAAGACACTTGCGCCAGAGTCTCTTATGATGCATGTATAGGAAGCTCTACAACATCAGACCGGAACTACCCGTAATATCAAATTCATGAAATTTGAGGTGCGTTGCGGCAGTATCTTTTCATGAAAAGGGGCAAGTCATCTTGCTTGCTCCTGTGTACAGCCTTAACCCTTGTGTGT
Source organism: Rhipicephalus microplus (assembly GCF_043290135.1). Taxonomy (NCBI): domain Eukaryota; kingdom Metazoa; phylum Arthropoda; class Arachnida; order Ixodida; family Ixodidae; genus Rhipicephalus; species Rhipicephalus microplus. The sequence continues at coordinate 35,208,634 of NC_134710.1, read as the reverse complement.
GGTCGTCATCATCAGCCTGACTAGGTCCACTGCAGGACAAAGGCCTCTCCCATGTTCCGCCAGTTAACTCGCTCCTGTGCTTTCTGCTGCCATTTTATACCCGCAAACTCCTTAATCTCATCTGCCCACCTAACTTTCTGTCTCAGCCTAACCCGCTTGCCTTCTCTGGGAATCTAGTCAGTTACCCTTAATGACCAGCTATTATCCAGTCTACGCCCTATATGCCTGGCCCATGTCCATTTCCTCTTCTTGATTTCAACTATGATATCCTTAACCCCAGTTTGTTCCCTAATGCACTCTGCTGTCTTCTTGTCTCTTAAGGTTACACCTACCATTTTCTGTTCCATTGCTTGCTGCGTCGTCCTCAGTTTAAGCTGAACCCTCATTGTAAGTCTCCAGGTCTCTGCTTCGTAGCTAAGTACCGGCAAGATGCATCTGTTATATAGTTTCCTCTTGAGGGGTAGTGGCAGCATACCTGTCATGATTTGAGAATGCTTGCCGAATGTGCTCCACCCCATTTTTATTCTTCTAGTTACTTCAGTCTCGTGGTTCGGCTTCACGATTATTACCTGCCTAAGTAGACATAGTCTTATACAACTTCTAGTGCGCTATTACCTATCTCGAAACGCTGTTCTTTTCCGAGGTTGTTGTACATTACTTTCGTTTTCTGAAGATTCATTTTAAGACCTACCTTTCTGCTCTCCTTGTGTAACTCCGTAATCATGAGTTGCAATTCGTCCCCTGAAGTTACTCAGCAATGCAATGTCATCGGCGAAGCACAGGTTACTAAGGTATTCTCCATTAACTCCTATCCCTAACTGTTCCCATTCTGGGCTTCTGAAAACTTCCTGTAAGCACGCGGTAAATAGCATTGGGGAGATTGTGTCCCCCTGCCTTACACCCTTCTTGATTGGTATTCTGTTGCTTTCTTTATTAAGCACTATGGTAGCAGTTCATCCCCTGTAGATTTCTTCCAGGATGTTTATATATGCATCGTCAACGCCCTGATTTCACAGTGTCTGCATGACTGCTGATATTTCTATTGAATCAAATGCCTTCTCGTAATCTATGAAGGCTATGTATAGTGGTTGGTTGTATTCTGAGCATTTTTCTATTACCTGATTTATAGTAGGAATGTGGTTTATTGTTGAGTAGCCTGTTCAAAATCCTGCTTGTTCCTTTGGTTGATTGAATTCTAGCATTGCATAAATTCTATTAACGATTACCTTTCTAAATAGCTTGTATACTACAGAGAGCGGGCTGATCGGCCTGTAATTCTTCAAGTCCTTGTCATCTCCTTTTTTATGTATTAAGATGATGTTAGCGTTCTAAGATTCTGGTACTCTTCCCGTCAGGAGACACTTCGTAAACAGGGTGGCTAGTTTTTCTCGCACAATCAGTCCGCCTTTCAGCAGATCTGATGTTACCTGGTCCTCACCAGTAGCTTTGCCTCTTTGCATTCCCTCCAAGGCTTTTCTTACTTCTTCTATCATTACTGGTGGGATGCCATCTGGGAAAGGTCGTGGTTCTGCCGGCTGCTGTACATATCTCTGTAAAACTCCTCCGCTATTTTAGCTCTCCTATCCATATTGGTAGTTACTATGTCCTCCTTGTCCCTTAGTGCATACATTTGGTTTTTGCCTATCCCAAGCTTACTCTTCACCACTTTGACGCTTCCTCTGTTCTATAGAGCATGCTCAATTCTATCCATGTTACACCTCCTTACATCGGATACCTTACACTTATTAATCAATTTCGAAAGCTCTGCCAGTTATATTTTGTCTGTTGTGCTTGCTTGATGCTTTCGTGATTTGACGTTTCCTAATGAGGTTTTTGTTTCCAGGGACAGCTTGCTAGTGTTCTAACTACCTTACCTTTAACTTCCACTGCACACTCCGTAATGATACTTGTCAGAGTATCGTTCGTTGCGTCGACACTAAGGCCTGTTTTCTCGATAAGAGCCGAGTATCTGTTCTTAAGTGAGACTCTGAATGCCTGTCCTTTCCCTCTCAGTGGTAGCTCATCGATTGGCTTCCTACGTATCAATTTCTGCTGTTCCTTCTTTAAGTCTAGGCGAATTCGAGACCTTACCATTCTATGATCGCTGCACCGTGCCTTGTCAACCACTTCCACATCCTGCACGATGCCTGAATGTGCACTCAGTATAAAGTCTATTTCGTTACTACTTTCGCCATTAGGGCTCTTCCATGTCCACTTACAGTTCCCTCGTTTTTGGTAGAAAATCCGTAAATTATTGCGTTCTGCAAATTTTACTAATAGCACCCCTCTGGCATTTCTAGTACCGATGCCATAATCTCCTACTGCCTGGTCTCCAGCCTGCTTCTTTCCTACCTTGGCATTAAAGTCTCCCATCAGTATAGTATACTGTGTTTTTACCTTATTCAATGCCAACTCCACGTCTTCATCGAAGTTTTTAACTGACGCGTCATCATGGCTAGATGTGGGCGCGTAAGCCTGTACCACCTTCATCTTGTATCTCTTATTGAGTTTAATTATGATACCTACCTCCCTTTCATTTATACTATAGTATTCCTCTATGTTGGCAGCTATATTTCTGTGAATAAGGAACCCCGCGCCCAGTTCTCTTCTGTCAGCCAGCCCACAATAGCAAAGGATGTGCCCATTCTGTAGCACACCAGTTCTCTTCTGTCAGCCAGCCCACAATAGCAAAAGATTTGCCCATTCTGTAGCACTGTATAGGCCTCATCTGTCCTCCCAACCTCACTGAGCCCTATCACATCCCATTTAACACCCTCTAGCTCCTCGAACACTACAGCTAGACTTGCCTCACTAGATAAGGTTCTAGCATTAAACGATGCCAAGTTCAGATTCCAATAGTGGCCTGTCCAAACCAAGAGATTCTTAGCACCCTCTGCTACGTTGCAGATCTGACCGCAGCCGCTGGGGACTGAGGGCCATGATCTAATTGACGTATGCATGTGGGAGGTAGTGGCCAGATACTGCGCCAGGGTGGCCAATCCTTGTCTGGTGAGGGAGTGCGTTACTGGCGGTAGTCACTGGTGAGGTCGCAGCCCAGGCCTCTTAATAGCAGTTCCATCACCACGTGGATTTTTTTATCTGATTGGGAACTCTGCGCCACCGGGATTCGAACCACAGACCTTTTGCACGCAAGGCGAATGCTCTAATCACTACGCCATCACTGCTACTTGTGTGTGGTATTTGGTGCTTATGTGTTTATTTTGAGCTGTATGCAGAAAATGGAATATCAGCCCTTTCTTTCTCTGTGAAGCATAAAATTCAATGGCAGCCACTGCGGCACTTCTTCTTGCAGACAGGCGAAATAGTTTTTTCATGCCTGCTTACAATTGAAGAAAGAAAGAGAAAGATAAGCACCACACATCACATGTTAAAAGTAAGCTGCTTTTTTGTTTTTTTTTGTTTTTTTTTGTTTTTGTTTTTGCATATGTCAGAATGCTTTCTGATTTCCTTGACCAGATTTTGCTGTAGCGCAGTTTGATGCAAATTCTGTCGCTTGTAACGGGTAGTTCCAGTGCAACACAACAGAGAGGCTGCATAATCTGCGCTACCTGTGCAATCAGTTTTGGTAGTGCTTTTGAAATTGGATTACGAACATCTAGAATTATGTGCAACTTTCAAGATTTCTAAAAATGGGTATGCCATGTATTGTCATGCACTATAACTTTCTAATATAAACCACTGCCCTGCCCCGCCGCGGTGGTCTAGTGGCTAAGGTACTCGGCTGCTGACCCGCAGGGCGCGGGTTCGAATCCCGGCTGCGGCGGCTGCATTTCCGATGGAGGCGGAAATGTCGTAGGCCCGTGTGCTCAGATTTGGGTGCACGTTAAAGAACCCCAGGTGGTCGAAATTTCCGGAGCCCTCCACTACGGCGTCCCTCATAATCATATAGTGGTTTTGGGACGTTAAACCCCACATATCAATCAATCAATAAACCACTGCCCTAAAGTCAAATCATTAAGATAGAAATAATGATTTTTTTAAATTACGTACATTATAATCTTAGCTGTGGTGAAGTATTTCTGCCTTGCCATTAAGTTCGTGCGTGAAAATCACAGGAGCCGTACTGTCATAGAGTTTTCATGAAAGTTTTGTATTTTCTAAAAAATGAGAACACCCCATATAGCACCATCGAAAAGTACAGGAAGGGTTTTAGCAAAGTCAATATTTGCTTTACATGCTTTAAAATATATATTGTAACAAAAAATGTTAGATACTGTATCATGTAATGACAGGCATGTAGGGGCATATTCGTTGCACTTTTAGAGTGAAATGACAACTTGAGCACCATAACTTGCCTTCTCCCCCCCCCCCCCTTTTTTTTTAATTTTCATGTTGCACTAAAAAAAAGGTTATCCCGTGAAGTCAAATAATTCACAGGCTTGTCAGCCAGGGAGATTTTTTGAGCAAAACTCATTCTTGGCCTAGTGTGTTCGACATGCTTGAAGTGAAAAGTTGCGGGAAAATCAGGCACGTTCGCAAGCGAGGACACAGATACAAGCAGGTGTGATTATTCAGACATTCTGCTAACCAAAGAACAGGTACAAAGAAATCCAAAATTTCGGACAGTGCCCAGTGTTTTGGGTACGAACTGCACAAGCGATTCTGCAGATGTAACCATGAATGAAACTTCTGTCATTTTGGCTGCCATGATCAAACCACAGCTTCATTGCTGAATCCCACCAAAGCTGCACTACTTAGGCGTAGTACCCTCGGCAGTGCGAGCAGCGAAGTGGCTAGTTCATTAGTAATGCAGGTTTGGAAACAACATATAGGCCCCATGTATCAAAATTCGGATATGCCATTGTCCAAAATGATGGAGATCTACAAATTGTATAGCCCCCCTTTTTGTGTGTTGTGTTGCGCAACTTCTCAGTTGATGAAACGAGTGTGTTTAAAATTGCAGCTTAAACTTTGCAGATGGTACTGCAGCCATATAACTTTTCGACCTTTTTTGAAAGTGCTTTGAATTCTTCCTGCAGCAACTTGTACAAAAACAGCAAAGACTGCAGCGATTGTGGCAGTGTGGGGTATTTTTATCGTCGCTTCCGAGTGCCTTGTCAATTTGCTATTTCCTGCAAATTTGTCCAAGAGTCATTCAAATTTTGGAAGAGAGATTTGTAACTGGTGTGACTGAATAACTGATCAGTGACACCACTAACATCCTTCTCCGAAGAGCCTATCATCAGTATGTTTGCACTCGTAGCTTTCTATTGGCTATCAAGTGTGACATCAGACTCATCGGCTAGACTGGTGGGCAAAGTAGTAGTGGACCATGGATTTATGTGTAATCCCATCTTTGTCCAAAAATCTAGCCAGTGGCATGGTTTAATGTGTTACAGCCAGTGAGGCAATATGACAAGTCCACTATAACACTAATCGCATGGTTACATATTAACACTAGTGCAGTGTGCATATGTATAATATGTTCTCAGGCCTTGTATTGGCACAAGATAGCAATGGACCATCAGAATATGCTAGACTGTTTGCTGGCTCTTTGGAGGCACCTTGCTTGTGTTTGTTTTGCATGAACCAGATTGCATTTTTTGTCTGATATGTGCATATACTGAATATTGTGTGTGTGTGTGTGTGTGTGTGTATTGTAACGAACAAATACAGCGCCAGAAGCTAAAACAGCTATTTATTAATGGCGAACTTGTGCCCATCAACTAAACCACAAAGGTTGTCCTAAGCTCGCTAGTGAAAACCTCATCAACTTCTTCTTTTGCGTCTCGCCTCGAGCCGCTCCTTCGAAAGACTGCTAGCCTTCTTTTTCCAGCGCGTGTTGTGGTGACACGTGCAGCCAGCATTGCATGGCGCGTTTAGCTTGGTGCGTTTGGCTTGTCAGTTGGTGTGGCAGAATTCGTAAGGGCAGGAAGCGGCGCAAGACTTCCGTAGCTGCCTAACATCACGCGGCATTAGTCCCCCTTCCGAAACGCATCGTCCCGATGCGTATGCTGACGTCGAACAGTTTTGTAAAAGAGTATTTATCTGATGCTTGAGAACATTTATCAGTTGTCTCGTTCAGTGCCTTTCGTAGTACGGTTTCATTCGTACTACATGTACGACTTCTGGACGATTTCTGCGTCGGGTTGAGCACACTTGCCCTTCAGGAATTACTTCGCAGTTTAGCGTGCCTAACCGGCGAAGTACTTTGTAAGGGCCGAAACAGTGCCGCATCAGTTTTTCCGATAGGCCAGGTGCGCGTAAAGGCGTCCACACCCACACTTTGTTTCCGGGGTTGTACTGTACGTCTCTCCGCTTCAGATTATAGCGACTTGCGTCGAAGCCTTGTTGCAAAATGATACGATGTCTTGCCGATTGCCGTGCCTCTTCTGCCCTTTCTATGTCGTCGCTGATGTGTGGGTCACTCTCATTCGAATCGTTGACAGGTAACATCGCGTCTAAAGTCGTTGTGACCGTCCGACCATAAACAAGTTGAAATGGCGTGAAGTGTGTCGTTTCTTGTGTTGCAGTATTGTACGCAAATGTAGCATAAGGCAAAATACTGTCCCATGTCTGGTGCTCAACGTCCACATACATCGAGATCATGTCGGCGAGAGTTCTATTGAGTCTTTCGGTTAATCCATTTGTTTGCGGATGGTATATGCTGTAGTCCTTCTATGGTCGGTGTGGGTGAGCTTCATAACAGACTGCATCAAACAGGCAGTAAATGCTGTTCCTTTGTCTGTAATGACAACCTGCGGTGCGCCATGTCATAGTACAATCTGAGTGACGAAAAACTGGGCTACTTCGTTCGCCCTTCCTTTTGCAAGAGGTGATGTCTCAGCATATCGAGTCATGTAGTCTGTTGCTACAACAATCCAGCGCTTTCCCGATGAAGAGAGAGGAAATGGACCAAGCAAATCCATTCCCACTTGCTGAAATGGCCCTTTTAGTGGCTCTATGAGTTGAAACAGACCCGCTGGTTTCGATGGTGGTATGTTGCGTCTTTGGCAATCCCGGCATGACTTAACATAATGGTGCACCGAAACCCTTAATTTCGGCCAATAATACTTCTGGCGAATTCTGGCCAAAGTGCGACTACTACCCATATGACCAACCGATGGGTCGTCATGACACGCTTCTAAGATTTCTGCTCGCAGTGATGATGGTGCAAGAAGCAGAAACGTCTCACCGCTGTTTCCGAAGTTGCGTTTGTATAGGACGTCGTTCCGGCGGCCATAGGATGTCAATCCACGGACAAAAACTCGTGGTACCTTAATTTGGTGACTCTCCAAGTATTGGATAAGCGGGTGTAGTTCCGGGTCCATTCGCTGAAGACGAGCCATCTCCGACACATTCAGAACTCCAAGAAATGGGATGTCTTGTTCTTGGTCAGATGATGGAGACTCAACAGGTGCGCGAGACAGGCAATCCGCGTCATTGTGCTTGAGACCGGACTTGTAGACCACAGTGATGTCATGTTCCTGCAGATGCAGGCTCCATCTAGCAAGTCTTCTTGAAGGGTCCTTGATATTTGCCAGCCAACACAATGACTGATGATCACTGATTGCTCGAAACGGTCTGCCGTAGATGTATGGGCGAAACTTGCTGATGGCCCAGATAACTGCGAGACACTCTTTCTCTGTCGCTGATTAATTGGACTCGACATTCAATAGAGTGCGGCTCACGTAAGCAATGACTTTTTCTTCTCCATTCTGCCACTGAACAAGGATGGCACCGAGACCAACATTACTCGCGTCGGTATGTATGTCTGTATCGGCCTCTTCATCAAAATGGGCAAGTTTGGGAGGAGACTGCAAACGGCGTCGCAACTCTGAGAAAGCCACTTCTTGTTCTTCCCGCCAAGAGAATGGTACACTTTCTCTTGTTAGCCGTGTCAGAGGCTCAGCGACCTTAGCAAAGTTTTCAACAAAGCGTCTGTAGTAGGCACATAGTCACAGAAATTGTCTGACGGCCTTTTTGTCTTGTGGTTTCGGAAAATTTTCAACTGCTGCAACTTTTTCCGGCTCTGGGCGGACGCCTTCTGCACTAACTATGCCCGAGGAACTGAAGCTGACGAAATACAAAGTGACACTTTTCCGGTTTGATGGTCAGTGCTGCCACGCTAATGGCATCCAGTACCATTCTCAATTGGTGGATGTGCTGCTCGAAGGTAGAAGAAAAAACCACTACATCGTCGAGGTAAGACGAGGCACGATTGCCACTTGAGTCCAGAGGGCACAGTGTCTATCATCCTCTGGAAGGTAGCGAGAGCAGAGCACAAACCAAAAGAGAGCACTTTGAACTCGTATAGTCCATCTGTGGTCACAAACGCCGTCTTCTCGCGATCTCGTTCGTCTACCTCGATTTGCCAATATCCACATTTTAAGTCCAATGATGAAAAGAAGTGAGCATTGCATAACTTATCGAAGGCATCATTGATCCGCGAGAGTGGGTAAACATCATGCTTTGTGACTTGGTTCAGCTTTCTGTAGTCAACACAAAATCGCAGAGTGTTGTCCTTCTTTTTGACAGCACTACCGGTGATGCCCACGGACTGTTGGATGGCTGGATTACATCATCGTTGAGCATTTCCTGCACTTGGTTCTTGAAGGCTTCCCTTTCTTTTGGCGCTACTCGGTATGGGCGCTGATGCTCAGGTGTCACGTGTTCTTCGACCTCAATGCGGTGCTTTGCGACGGGAGTACATCCGACTTTCGACGAGGTGGGGAAGCACTCAGCGAACTCTCTGATCACGTCAGCAATCTATTGCTTCTGAGATGACGAGAGCTCTCTGTCAATCAATGTCTACTGATCGGAGTACGTTATCTACTGTCTCTGAAGCTTTATCAAAAGTGCAAACATCTGAGACTTGCACGTACTCATGCAGCGATGCTACGGATGTTCCCTTCGCAACATGCTGCAGCTCATTTCGAAAGTTAGTTAATAGGACATATGCACATCCATTACGAAGGCTCACCAGGCCTCTTGCCACGCATAGTCCTTTTTCTAGTAGCAGTCCGATGTTTCTGTCCGCTGATCCGTCACAGTCACGGAGAACTTCACTCCTCACAAGAACGGTCACCCTGGAACGTGGCGGCAGGGTTACATCTTCGTCCATAATGCGGAGAGGTAGAACGATTGGTTTCTCCGCATGACAGAAGGCGACGGCATTCTCCGTATAAAACGAAAACTGGGACTCTTTCAAGTCGATGACTGCATTGTTTGTTTGCAAGAAATCCATGCCTATAATCAGTTCCCGGGAACATTCAGGAAGCACAATAAAGCTGTCGACATACACAAATCTTCTTATTCCTATCCATGCGGTGCATAACTCCACGGGACTAAGTGCCCTCCAGCGGTACGTATCTGAGGTCCGGTCCATTCAGTCATCACCTTAAGCTTCTTTGCGAGAGCATTACTGACAACGGAATAGTCTGCGCCAGTGTCTATTAGCGCAATGGCCTCGACATCGTCGATCGTGACTAATATCTCGGAGGTAACGTCGCTGCTACTGCACTTGTCTGTCGTTGCGTAACTGCCACCGTCCTGTCGGGCTAACAATGAAGGGTCTTCAATTGTCAGTATATCAGCGGCCTCACCTCCAGAGGTTGCTGGCTCTAGTTTTCCCTCCGCGGGCTAGGTGAACGTGGTCTTCAGAGATTTGATGACGGACGAGGACTCGGCGACCGATAGCGCATCGGTGCTGTCGAACGTGACTCCCGTTGTTGCGTGTCTTGAGGTGAATAGTGTTAAGACAAGTATTCTTTGATTTTGTAGGGCCGTTCACTGTTCCGTGGGCAGGGTGCATTGACTGGAAAACCACGCAGTCCCGCTCGACGATACTGGCACGCCTGGTAAAGGTGACCTGCTTCTCCACAGTGGTAGCAAAGGGGCCGCGGTCTACAGTACACCATACATCGCTTTTACGTGGTCTTGCTTCCGGCATTGGTAGCGGCGTACTCGGAGAAAACGTCGGAGGCATCACAGCAGTCGCAGCCGTCCGATTCATGCGTCCGAGGTCCTGTTGTACAACTTGAGCGTACAACAACTCCGGAGGCTCCGGTAGTGCGCGCTGTAGTACTTGAGGTTGTGGTTGAAGAACCGCTTGCCGAGCTTCATCGTGCACAACGTCAGCAAGGGAGGACATCGCTGGATGACCTTGAGTCAGTTGTATTTTCTGAAGTTCTTTCCTTACGACAGCCCTCACCATTTCACGCAAGAGGTCAATGTTACTCGTGAAGGTTGTCGACGCCGCACTAACAGATGAGACGCTTACGTCCCTGTTGTATTGGCGCACGCGCTGCTGCAGGGTCTTTTCTATCATAGTCGCCTCTGATCTGAACTCAGCAAGAGAGCTGGGTGGATTACGCACCAGGCCTGCATAAAGCTCCTCCTTCATTCCACACATCAGGTGCCGCAACTTCTTTTCCTCAGCCATGTTTGGGTCGGCCCGGTGGAACAGTCAGAACATGTCTTCAATGTACATGGCGACGCTCTCGTTGTTCCGTTGGTTTCGCGTCTGAAGAGTGGCCTCTGTCTTTTCTTTGCGGTCCGTGTTTGGGTACATAGCAAGCAACTCTGTTCAAATGTCGTCCCACGACAATAAGGACGCTTCGTGGTTTTCAAACCACGTACGTGCAGAATCTTGCAGTGCCACGTAGACGTAGCGAAGTTTCCTGTCTTCGTTCCAACCGTTCAATCTGGCGACGCGTTCGAAACCGTCGAGCCAGTCCTCCGAATCCTCGAAAATATCACCGTGAAATACCTCTGGTATGCGGGACGGGTCCATGACGATATGAGATGGAAATGAAGTCGCTTGGGTGGCCATTGCAGGGGCTCCGGAACTTATGTCCTCCACTGGTCTCGAAGAATCGAAGAGGGCACCAAACTCGGGCTGCTCACCTCGTAGGCGGCGACTCGTGTGTTGGTGTACGGGAGTCAGCTGCGCTGGCTCTAACCTTCGGGGTTCTGGGCTATGTTCCCTATCCTGAGATGGGCTTGGAATCATACCCAGCGCCTCCAGTAGTTTGTAACGAACAAATCAGCGCCGGAAGCTAAAACAGCTATTTATTAATGGCAAACTTGTGCCAGTCAATTAAATACACAAAGGTTGTCCTAAGCTCGCTAGTGAAAACCTCATCAACGTCTTCTTTTGCGTCTCGCCTCGAGCCGCTCCTTCGAAAGACTGCTAGCCTTATTTTTCCAGCGCGTGGTGTGGTGACACGTGCAGCCAGCATTGCATGGCGCGTTTAGCTTGGTGCGTTTGGCTTGTCAGTTGATGTGGCAGAATTCGTAAGAGCAGGAAGCGGCGCAAGATTTCGGTAGCTGCCTAACAATACGCGGCTATATATATATATATATATATATATATATATATATATATATATATATATATATATATATATATATATATATATAAAATTATTTTCGTGTCCACTGTGCATGTTGTAGAGTGAGATAAGACTGTACTTGCTTAGCTTGAGCTGTGGCATTTAAAAAAGTTAAAGTTGGCAAGTTAACATTCAAGTTTTATGAGACCAGGTCTTGTATACTGGCGTCGTGTGCATGTTTTTATTATTTCTTTACTTTTATTTTTATTGCTTCACCTTAAGTGTCTTTGTCCTTAAATGCAGCTTGGAAATGTGTCATTTATAACTACTCAAAGCATTCCTTGATTGTTTGTGTGGCTTATATAACATTTTTGTCCATGCATGCTAGAAAATGTGCTCTGAGGGAGACCTTAGAGAAATGGGCCTGCCCATGGGACCACGTAAAAAACTGCTGTCTTACATGAAGGACCTTTCTGAGAAACAGGCAAGTTTTAGAAGTCCTCTCTGCTCCAATTTTTTTCATTTGTTCATTTAGACCCTTCTTTTGTCTCTTTTGACACATGTTTTACAGTTTTCCTGAAGTGCAACATTTGTCTAGTATATGGAAAGTTTGCATGGACATATGCAAGCTCTCTGCTATGTTTTATGCATTTTTTATTTTTAGTCTAACAGTAGCTTTAACATTTAGTATGCCTTTGACATGATCCAACTCATGCTTTTTTTATTATTTATATTTGATCATTTAACAAGTCACACAAAAATTATGGTAAAATGGTTCTCCAGACAGATTGTTTCACAGTGGCAACTTGTTCTTGTGCATATGAGGAATTGTAGGTCAAAGAATGTCACAGGCGCGTGACTTGCTACATTTTGATGTGGCAGGTGACAACCTCAGTGAACTCAAACCATATATACTTCAGTCAAGCTTCTGGTCCCCAGTATACAGAAAGTATATAGAAAATCTATACAGATACAGAAAGTATATAGAATATCTTGTCCCCAATTTTAGTACTCCCCAGCCATTTAGGGGCGATATGAATCTACCTGATGTAGCAGGTACAAAATGACTAACAGTGGGACTGAAGCCTTTTTGCTAGGAATTTCAAATTCTGACCATGAAAAGGTCATGTTCAATTGCTGCTTGCATGTGATGTATTTTTGGCAAAATACAATGGCATGATTCTTATCAACCCCAGCTTTTTCATTACTCAGTGCAAGGCCTCCCTGACTCCGTTTGTTCTCATTTCTTTTATGCATGTGTTTGCCAGGTCAGCCTGTCTCTATACCCTCTTGTGTCCCTTTTTCCCCTCCCTTTTAATTTGCCCTTGCTCCTCCTCCCCATTATGTTTGGGGGAGAGTGAGTTAGCGTGCATATGACACTACTGAGGAATTCAGTTGCGGCATTGACAAAGAAAGACTAACTCTTTCGTCACTGCGCGAAAATGGTTATTTTTTACAGTACTCCAGTGCACATTGCAGCGTAACAAATTTTGCTCACTGAAATGCTCTTTCCAAAAGATATGTCTTGCAGAGCAGCAGGAGTATTTTGCAATGAATAAAAATGTAAGAAGTGTGTAATTTTTGGTTGCCAGTTTGTAAACAGTGTAATGAAAAACACTATATGATGTCTGTTAGAAAAGTATCTGACCTTTGGTGGAAGAAAAAAAAAAAACTGGCATAATTAATGCATTAAAAACCCCTCAAAATAGTTCCTTGGGACTCTTCACACTTCTCCCAGCAGTGCTGTCATTGTTGGAAGCATTCTGAGAAGGCCTCTTTCGGAATGGAGTTTAGCTCAGCTGTTGTTGCAGCCGTAGTGTCCTCCCTCGTCTGAAATCACTCTCCATTCAATGTCCTCTTGAGTTTGGGAAACAGCCAGAAATCACAGGGGCCCATATCAGGAGAGTAAGGAAGCCTGTTAAACTACAGAAGTCTGACTTTTTGCCAAAAAAGTCTGAACCATGTGTGAGGAATGTGCACGTGCCAGTTTTCTGTTGACCACAGCTCAGATCTTTTGCGCCTCACAGCATCATGTAAGTGACGAAAGACATCCTTGTAGTACTCTTTGGTGATTGTTTGACCTTGTAGTGCGTACTTGTGCATCACACCATGGGAGTCAAAGAAAGCTCTCGGCATCTCTTTGACGTTGCTGCGCAATTTGCGGGCGTTCTTTGGTCTTGGTGACATGGAATGCTTCCCCTGTGATGACTGGGATTTGATTTCCGAGTCATACTCGTACACCCAAGATTCGTCCCCAGTGATAATGGTGTCCATGAGGTTTGGGTCATCACTTGTGAAATCCAGCATTTCCTGTGAGACTTCAACCTGAACTTGCTTTAGCTCCACCATGAGCAGTTTCTGCCCAAATTTCGCCGCAACTTTCTTCATGGCCAAATCTTCGGTCATAATAGAATGTGCAGAGAAAGTGCTGATGCCCACCTCATCCGCAATTTCCCGGATAGTCACACGACGATCCCGCATCACCGCAGCGATCGCTTCAGCAATGACTGGGTCATTTCAGCATGTTGATGGCTGACCGGAGCGTGGCTCGCTCTCCACCGATCTGTGGCCGTCTTTAAAGGGACACTAAAGTCAAATAACAATTTACGTCAGAGTGAAAGCTCAATGTATGACAACATATAAAATGAGAATATTATCAACAACAGTGTCCTACTTACCAAGACATTAAGGTAAATGCACAAGAATACTAGCACTACAGTAAGACATTTTCAAAATGATCCCGATGACATCAGACGGACCGCCTACAATTAATCACGAGTAATCGATCTACCGTAACTACTCGAATCTAACACGCACCTTTTTTCCGGTTAAACGAGTTAATAAATCGCATGCGCGTTAGAATCGAGTACAAACAAAAAAATTACGGTCAATCTATTGCCATCGGCAAATCCAAAATGGCCGCCCCCTACGTGCGTCGGCATAGCGCGTCGGTCATTTTTGCCTATGTGTTTCCCATGTGCGGCACTTCGTACGTGTGCTGAGGAGTTTGTCATCTAGTAGTGCATTTGAATCGACGGCGTGGATGGGCCGACTCCTAAAACTCGAGTGCACCACGATGCCGCTTTTAAAAGAAAAGTCATCGCGTGTGCAGAAACGGGCGGAAATCGGGCCGCATCGCGGTCGTTCGGAGTTCCCGAAACGTGCGTGCGGGACCGGCGGAAACAAAAGCAGAAGATTGTCGACAGAAAAACTTCACGCAAAGGCTTCTGTGGACCACACCAGGGTCGGTTTCCGCAAACTAAAGAGCTGCTCGGCGAGTATGTGCTTGAGCAGCGAGTCGCACAGCGGCCCGTGACGACAGAACTGCTTCAAGTGCGGGCTATGCAGTTAGTCTTAGAAAAAGGTCTAATGCGGAGCCAGTTTAAAGCGAGCAGGTGCTGGCTAACTGACTTTATAAAGAGGAAAGGCTTTTTCCTCCGAAGGGGAACATGCATATGCGAAAAGTTTTGCGGAGGAGTACGATGAAAAGCTTCACAGTTTTCAGAGGTTCGTCCTAAACTTGTGGCGCAACAACGGTTACCTGCTTGGGCAAATCGGGAATGCCGATCAGACGCCTCTTTACTTCGACATGCCTGGCACCACAACCGTCGAGAAGAAGGGGGCGAAGCAAGTTCGCGTGCTGACATCGGTCCACGGTAAAACGACAGTGACGGCAATGGTCTGTTACACGTCAGATGGGCACAAGCTTCGCCCGTACCTCATATTTAAATGGAAGACGCTCCCGAAAGGAGTCGTTTTTTCGAGTGGTGTGATCGTGCGGGCCAGCGAGAGAAATGGGTGCGCGTTGCAATTGATGTTTTACGTTTTTTTTTTCCGCGGTGGAAATCGGGTGCGCGTTACAATCGAGGGCGCGGTAGAATCGAGTAAATACGGTAACTGCACTAAATAAAGAACCTTCCGTGCATCAAGAGGCGCAATAAATGCTGCTTGTTCGTTTCTGTTTAATTCCTGGAAAAGAAGAACCGCCGGGACGTTAGTATGGAGAATGTGGCAAGTGGTCCAAAAATTCAATTTTCGAGTGGTTACATGGGACAGGTGGTGCTATCTAGCAGGGCGCAGTTGAAACAAAAACATCTACAATCTCAAAGCCATTGGCGGTCAAATGATCAATGGCCGTTGTTGCTGCTGTGGCTCCCGCTGCCTTCGGTCTGCTGCTACTAGCGCAGTAAAGCCAGGCAACGTTGTGCAAGGCAACAGTGACGTGAGACGGTCCGGTCGGTCTGCTTCTTGAGGCGGGTAATTTGAAGTGTGCTAACCCGATGCGGAGCACTAAAATGTAATTTTATTTCAAAATAGGCCCTTCCTTGGCACAAAAGTAACACTATGGGGTTTCCAGACCACCATTTCAACAATCAACGTCGACTTAATAGTTGACTTTAGTGTCCCTCTAAACCGGTTGTACCCTCCTTCATCTGTATGCGGCTTATAGGGTCGTCACTGAAAGCTGTCTTGATCTTCCCAGTGGTTTCCACTTGGTGCTGGACTGGAAAATGAGACTGGACTGTTCATATTCGATCGACTTGAATCTGGACTGGTATTCATAATATCATTGCTGTTTGGCTACAAATTCGGTGCTAACAATAAATGAAATGGCTACTTTGGCTACATTTAGCTTTATTTTTGACTCCTTTTCAAACTTACCCAACAGCAACCCTGGATCCACAGCTCTTCAAACCTGCTTTACTCATCCACAGCTAAAGTAGACTCTCAGTAAGCTGAACCTGAAGGGACTGGGAAAATATGTTCTATTTAACAGGAGTTTCATTTTCTGAAAGGAGAACATTGGTACAAAATACAAGCCTGAAGCCAAGCATTGCAGAGGTAATAGTTCTGTTTAAGCAGTAGTTCCGTTTAACAGATTTCTATTCACTGAGAGTCTACTGTATTGTCTTGAGTTAAGGAAATGTAATATTTACTGCAATTACAATTATTTGTCAGGACAACAGTCTTTTACTTGATTGATAGCAGGGGTATTTTATTGATGGCACGGGTATCACTGTAAAACACAGGGATATTTTACAGTGAGCTTGTACATACGTGTACCTCAACATGCTGTATAGTCATAGTTGATGTTATAAACATTTGTAATACGGTAAAAGTTTGTTAAATTGAACTGACACTCTGGTCTCGGCACAGGATTGTGTATTTTTATGGGGAGAAACTCCTGGTAGCTTTAACGCGTCAGTATCCACAATGATTAATTCAAACTGAGAGCTTCCAGTTTTCATTGCTCCTCACAAAATTCGGCCTTGAGTGATCACAGTGCGTTGCAAAACTAAACCAAGCCCAATTAACGAGAGCTGTAAAACAGCGAAACAGCAGCATTTCTCAGCAGAGGAAATTTAGACGCTGCGCTGGAGCTCTTTGGCATACTGAAAACAATGCTCGTGGTTTTTAGCACTACGCAATGGCCTAAACTTATCATTAATTTCATCTGCTGCTGGTTTGTGGAATTTGGCTATAAAAGCATGGTGTACGTTGGTGTGTCTCTTCTCAATTGGAACATAAGTTTATTAAAGAACTTGTCAAATTTTAAAAAACACTTAATAGAAGGTTTATAGGAGGTTTTAATTTTCATCTGTAGTTGTAAAATTATTAGACATCTTTTTTTTTTTAGAAATTATTCTTCTTTGTGTTTTTGTTACAAAGCAAGCCAGGGCTTTTAAGAAAAGCATTCTTGGTAGTGATTTTTATTGGCACTGGTGTAATATTTTTTGGATAAATTTTCAATGAAAAGCTGTGAAAAAAAAAAGAATATAGGGCAAATTTTTATATAAAGTGTTTTTCTACATATATTCTTAGCTGTGAAGAGGTATGAAGAGCTCCTCACATATGCTTTGGAAGTAGTGCAACTGAAGGAAGGTTTCAGAACTTAGCCCCCCAAGGCTTTGTGGAAAAAATATTTCACATTTCAGACTATTAAGTAATGAATTAGCCTCAGGGAGTTTCTTTAGGTACAAGCTCACTACATGTGACCCAAAAGAATCGAATTGGTCTATGTTGCTTGGTGTGTCATAAAATGCAAGGTACAGTTCAAGCCCCATTGATCTGTTACATTCATCTCTTCTTTCGCTATAGTTTGCAATGAAAAGTGTATATGGACAATGAAAGGGAAAATTGGCATCGGCCAATTTTTATAGTACAAATCTATTAGTAAATCAATATGAACCACTCAGAAAAAAAAGGCTTCGTAGTGAATGAAAAATTTGTCCTGGTCTGGGGATCAAACCTGGGGCCAACGCTTCTCTGGGGCAGTTGCTATACCAACTGAGCTGACCATGAGGCTCTGCAAATGGCAGCACAAGGGCAAATTAATTAACAGGATGAAGTACATAGAAGAACAGAGCATTAGGCAAGTTGGCTATCATTGTGAATGGCATTTGTGCAAAAACACACGGACACAAAGGAAAGAAACCAGAAAACTTTCTTCTGTTTTCATGTTTTTTCCTCATGGTTTATTTTCTTCGTGTCCACGTTTTTTTGTTTTTTTTTCATTAATGCCATTCTCAAAGCGCATGGATGCTGAATAGGACAACATGGTAATGGAAAGATTCTACAAAACCAGGTAACTGTGCATGTCAAAATCAATGAAGTTTGGTAGGCAATTTCTTGCTCTGTGTTCAATCTTCCGTAGCGAGTGGAATGGGAAGCAGCAGTATAGTAAGAGCAAGAGCCAGTTGCATCACATTGATAATTTTGCTTTGTAATGGTGTTAACAGGTAAATAATAAATTAAATGTATCAATTGATGCCACTAATATACAATAAAAAAATGATGACCTCAGGACAGTAAACAATATCAACAGGGGTATTTTCACTATACTCTGCTAGCTGACAACATAGTTGAGGCACACGTGTTCTTCCACTGTGGTCTACACACTGGTTAAATTATAGCATCCACATATGTATTCCTCTGGTGCCATGTTGCAAGATGGACAGATGTCCTTGAGGCCTTTCCGAGCATTTCTTGAGCAGAATCTTAAAGTGTCTTTTTGCTATCTCATCTCCAGATCAATTGAGCACTCTACACTGAATTATTGCCTTTTATTCTGGTGTTCTGAGCTGCCCAGCTGCCTCGCTTTTTATTTTTAGAACCAGTGTTTTCTCCGTTTGTGCAGAATCAGCGCAAAGCACATCCTTCCCAACCAGCCAAGGCAGCAGCTCATCAGCAGGTCTCACTCAGCCCTCAGACCTCAGTTCATTCGCAAACTGGTCGCAAGCGGGAAAGCGTGGCCTCAGTTAACTATTCTATGGGCATGGCTGGCACTGGCCAGCTCTCTGTGAGCTATCCAAAGTGAGTACGCATTGATGCACGATTCTTGATGCAAGGAGTTCGACTTTTTTTAGTCTTGTAGGATGTGTACTTGTAGTTGCTGGAGTTTTATTTTTCAAAGGACCTTGTAGTAAAAACTGGTTATTGCAAGTATAGAGTTTCCTAATATACACTACAGAGAACACTGGCGCAAGTGTCTATGGGGGCTGCAATGCACGGCGCTTCAGCGAGCATGGGAATGATGGGTAGCACACGTATTTGTCTAATCTTCGTAATTCTGGCCTGTTTCTGGCTCCGTGTGTGTTCGAATGGCTTGGAGCTCTTTTCTCACGAAACAAAAATCACCAAATGTTTAGCGGTTTTGCTTCACCACCTTATTCTTTTAGGCTTACCATTTCGAATCGGGTCACAAAGTTCAAAAAGGTTCGTTCTTTCGTTCAAAATGAAACCGAAACCAGCAATAAACGAAGCTGCAAGTACGATTTGCCACCCGCAAGTACGAAGACTAGGCAAGTCCGTGTACTGCCCAGCATTCCCATGGTCGCTGAATGATCGCAGTGCCATAGTCCCCTCTAGCTAATGTGAGGAAACTCTATGATTGCAAGGCTGTCGAATGAAGGCTCCTTTCTTTGTAGTTGCCATATTTTGTTTTCCTGGAACAGTTATGTATTAATTTAATGTTCCAGTGAATGTGGTATAGAGGGTTGGTCATATTTAAGGTGAACACCTCATTAGTGTTGTTGCCAGACCTAGAATATTATGTTCTTTTTGAGGGAAATGCTTGTTATATGACATGTGATCATGGTGTTTAATAAGCACAATAATTTTATGAATTACGTATTAAGCATTCTGTGAGGTCTTGAATACTGATGAGGTGCCCTTCTTAGCTGTGGACGACCTTTTGCATTGCATGATCACAGGAACTCAGCTGTACTTGAAGGCACTGAAAAAAAAAATACTCTTAGGGTAGGCTTGCAGAGTAATGAAGTGCAGTGTCTGAAGACCAGTGCCAATACTACCTTGAAACTCTCACGTGAGCTCTCCATGACATTGATTTTTAATGCATCAGCGTGACTCAGGAGTAAACATGCATTGCATCGTGCCTTGAGAGAGCCAAGGATTAAACTTAAGAAGTTTAAATACTTTCTGCTACTTTTGCGGCCCAAATACCATATACAAACTCAGAATTTATGTATTCCTTTAAACGTAATAGGAACACAAGTTTTCCATCCCCCTTCTACTCGGGCCTCCCTCTACATCACAGCAAAAGCATGTATATTACCTGAGTGTGAATGAAAAAGCTAACACTTTCTAGGTGCTGGAGTCTGTCCTTATAGAAAGAACTATGAAGAAACGTTGAGCAAGTGTAGCTCTCTTTTAAAGGCACTTTCTTGGTTCATGAGGCCACAAGAGTGCTTTAGGTTAGGTTAACCTCCCTGTCTTTCCTTGCATCTTTATCTCTCTTTAGGGCGGTCATGCACACCAAGCATGTATAATACCTCAGTAATCTTTAAGTTTCATTCGCCTTATAAAATACAATTAAAGCAGCAGTGGTGCACTGCTCTGTTTATGTGCAATTGGCTTATCAGCTAATGTCTCAGCTTTATAGGAATATGAGCCGCTGAGGCAAGTCTAAGTTCTTCTTAAGAGTAACTACACTTGGGGCTTTACACAAAACTACAATCTTGTAATTATAATATTAATCATCTTGTAGTCAAATTAAAGTTATGACATTAGCAAAATTTTAATTTAATAAAAAAATAATTTATTATGCTTTAGGTTAATGGTGTCCAGAAAATGCCAGAGTATCAGACTAAAGAGAGAGAAATAGAAAGAATATAAGAAAGGTAGCAAAAATGACAGAACCATGTGTTTACAGAGCTTACTGTACTCGTCTGTCTTCATTCCTGAAAATTTTTGTTTACCCAGTAACTTTTGTGTTACAAGTAACCTGCTTATTGTTTATATTGTTTGGTTAGGCAAACTACCGTATTTACTCGCGTAATGAACCCACTCTCATAATGAACCAACCCCCACCTTAGTCCCTGAAAAAAGAAAAAAAAAACTTTTTTTAGTGCATCTGTTCATTTTATTTTGGTATGATAGCCAGTGTTGTTGAAAATCGACACAATGTTAAGTCAAGCCATTATATCACAAAATAACAACGCAATAAAAGCCAAAACATAGTTTCGCAATCATGCTAAACAGTTGCGAGCAGCGCGAGCGTGGACGACGTCAATCAAAATTTCCAAGTCCCATGGATGGATGGATGGATGGGTGTGGCTGTACCCTTTAGATCGGGCGGCGGCTAACGCCACCTAGCCGTAATACTTAGTGAACTAACCATTACATTTATCTTTTTTTTTCCTTTAAATAATGAAGTTGAGGAATCGTACTTCGTAGTGAAGGGTATAATTTTCACTCGTGCCTTGACTTTAGCCACCAATCAGATAACCTCCTTCTAGTTAAGTCTACCCGCTTAAAGTCTATTTTGCCCTCGCTGTCCCTAAATCCCAGTGCTTTGAAAAACTCTGCGCCATCATCCTGAACTATAGGGTGAAGCCCTTTACAGAACATTATCAAGTGTTCGGCAGTTTTGCCCACCTTTTGCGGCAAAGCGCCATCTGTTGAATGCAGGAGAAAACTCTTTTCTGATAGCGCTACCCAAGCACAGTGGCACCCACAACGTCTACTGCAGTGTTTGTGCGCCGCCATCCGACGCTACGTTTTTGTTGTTGGGTTCGTCGTTGTGAACTTAGTTGGGACACCTGCTGCACAGAGCGCGTTCAGCCAGTACGCTAGCTACACTCAGCTACTTACAAACAGCATGCGCTGGAGCATGGGAACTGAGCAGCTGAATGACACTTCGGTGTCGATCCGTGTGCTTTCGTTACGGGAGAAAACAAGTTCTTTGGACTACAAAAAAGATTTGTCCCGCATTTCATGTCCCAAAACAAGCAGAGTTATCACATGAAATTTTCGCTGTTATAACTCCCGTTACTTCTTTCTCCTGTGTAATGAACCCTCCCTCAAATTGGCATCAACATTTCTGGAAAAAAGGTCAGTTCGTTACGCGAGTAAATACGGTATCACTGTCAATATCATGTATTCATGTGCACCTTTTTCACACTAAAGCATTGAATGATATGTTTCATTTTTTATCTGCATCCTTGAGCATCGTGCAAGGAGCTATGACTTTCCAAGCTCATTTTGTAGAAGGACTGCTGCATTGTTCCTGAAGGTTGGATGTTGAATTCAGGCACAGGATGTTTTCCAGCATCAACTAGAGCTTAATGATTACAAGTATATTTTGATTGAAATCTAGATTGTCTATGATTGAGAATTATCCCCTTTTATCCTTAGACTGTGTCACAGTTACAAGCTGCCGCTCAACTCGTCACTTTTTTTGGCACTTTTTCTGCATGTTATGCTATTACTGTGATAACTCTCTTCTAGCTAAAAAGTGCAAAGAACTATCATTTGAACAAGAGCATTAATACTGCATTCACTTTTTCCACATGCTCTGCAGCCATCTACTCATTATAGCGGTCAGACCTTTTAATAACAAGTGTACTCTGTCACTAGAAAAAAGGTAGTTTACTTTGTTTATAAACCACAGGCAGCAACCAGACTTGTTGAGAAGTTTTATTACTGGTTGAAGAATGCAGAACATGGCAAATTCAGTAATGCATACATTTATCGAAATTCGTGATTTTAATCCTCATAACGCTTAAACATGTAGACTGGCTACCCTTTGATCTTGCTATTGTGCATCTTTAGAAGGCAGCACCATTTCTTTTCAAAGGTGGATTAATATGACTCTGCACGAGTGAGTGTGCTAGGTTAATGTGATGAGCCGACTGGTGGTTTTCTGGGTCACGAGTAGGGCTATTTCTTTAGTCCCAGAAGAAATCGGTGCTTGCCCTTCAGTCGTCTAGGTGGGGCATCGCCTCCTATCTGAAGCTGTATCCCACAAGGAAATTGCTGAACCAGGAAACAGAAAAAAGAACCAGTAGTATTGAATAGGCTATCACTTTCTGAGAATGGCAATAACATTTTATTTCAGGATAAACTTCCATCCAAGCTGCTTCTTTGCACTAGGATCTCCAATTGCGATGTTTCTAGTAGTGCGTGGCAACGAGACCCTGGGTGAGGACTTCAGGTTGCCAACTTGTCCAGCTTTCTTCAACATCTTTCATCCGGTAATGCACCAGCTTTTTTGTGACCACTCTAGCAGTATTATGCAGCAGAAATTCTCTTCAGGCAGTGTAGATGTAATTACTGCATATAGAGGTAGCACATAAAATGGAAAAGTACTGGATAAAAAAAATAATGTTCGAAGTTTGTTACATATATTTTGCTAAATATTCTAATAAAGCTTTGATGCTATTTGCAGTGTGTTTAAGAGAGTTGGAATATGGTAATGCAGATAGCTATTCTCGTTGCTAGAAAGTTCCCACAAGCAGTAGGCTTACTTCTTGCTTTGTTTCCAACACTCTTTTGCATCAGGCCAACTTCTCCGGAGGTTCAACAGGTGTTTATCAAGTATTCTGGAACTGAACTACCTAGTTGTATTTTCATATTTCACATTTTTGCGAGAAACATTCAAGCATAGAGTCCACATTTTGTAAAAGTTACATAAATTTCTGAAAAAATTTAAACTGTTCATCAATTCTGCTTTTAGTGACTTGGAAGAGGTAGTAAATTTGGTGACAATAAGTTTGTAAAGGCCAGCATTGATGCTTGTAGGAGATATTGGAAATGCAATGCTTGCAACTCACTTTTGTAATTGATATGCGGGGTTTAACGTCCCAAAACCACCATATGATTATGAGAGACACCGTAGTGGAGGGCTCCGGAAATTTCGACCATCTGGGGTTCATTAACGTGCACCCAAATCTGAGCACACGGGCCTACAACATTTCCGCCTCCATCGGAAATGCAGCCGCCGCAGCCGGGATTTGAACCCGCGACCTGCGGGTCAGCAGCCAAGTACCTTAGCCACTAGACCACCGCGGTGGGGCAACTCACTTTTGTATGAAACTTCCCAACATTAGTAGTGAGGTAGGTGCATTCAGATAAGGATGTTCGAAAGTGGATACTATTTTGTAAAATGAATTCCTTATACGAAATAGCAAAATCGCTCCATATATTAAAGATCAACCTATTTCTTCTGTAC
Organism: Rhipicephalus microplus; assembly: GCF_043290135.1. Lineage (NCBI taxonomy): Eukaryota > Metazoa > Arthropoda > Arachnida > Ixodida > Ixodidae > Rhipicephalus > Rhipicephalus microplus. Next base: position 35,184,865 of record NC_134710.1, on the reverse strand, counting down.
GTGGTTTCACTTCAATATGTGAAAATTATAAAAATGTGCCCTATGTACAGCCAGCTAAATCTTTAACTAGTATGCATGAGTGGCTACTTTTCTGTGCATCGGTGCCATGCGACGGAGCTAAATTGAAAACAGGGTGAGGCAAAGGTAAGAGCATGCCCACAAAGTGCACTGAGCTGAGCCCATTGTCTGCTTGACTTTTCTTTCTTATAGACATCACTTCACATTAGTGCTATTCAAACAAACAGACAGCATCAGTATGTGAACAGTTCTGCTTGTATTTCATGTTTTGAAGATGGACGTAGCAGCAAGCAATCGAGGAAATAACATTTTTATAGCATACTCCGTAGCACCCACCCATTAAGCGTGGTTCTTCTGGAATGTGCTGATAGGGAGACAGTCTAGCAGATGATGGGCCCAGCTGAGTGAGGTTTGCGGTTGTGCGCTTATCCTTGTTCCGTTTGCAACTCACCTTCGTCATATGGCGCTGACGCACAGAGAAGTCGCCACTCATGCACGCTAGTTAGAGATTTGGGCAGCTCTGTAAAGCTCCTGATATAGAGAAAATGTAAAAAAGTATGAAATGCTTTGGACCTTTCAGTCTTTCTATACATTACTTGCTCAACTTTATAAAGGGAAGTAAGGTAAATACTAGCACTAGCCTACAATACTAACAAAAGTTCACAAACATGGCTTTCAAGCTAGAATGTATAAAATGCACCTTTTCTTGGTTCTGATTAACCCTTTGAGTGTTTCTGCCATACATGTATGATGGAAGTTTTATGTCTTTTTGCTGTACGGGTAGGTTTCGACCCTCCGCTTGAAATTTCGCGCTATAAGGGCAATTCATGCTGACTGGGAGGTGCTACCACTTTCTAGGACTTACAAAAAGTGTTGTAAATGATTGTGTTACTTTCTTGCGGTGATACAGAAGTGATTTCTAGCATCGGCGTGTTGCGTGGTTTGTGGCAATGCCAATGGGCAACGCCCTTTCATGCTTTTGGTTTTGCCGCGTGATTGCAATGAAGACGCGCAAAACTTGATTTTTATCTGTATCGAAACTTTCTTACATGAGTGGTGGAAGTTGATTTTCATCTTTATTGGTGTTACTCTTAACTTTACCCATTTCATTTATTCAAAAACTGCAATGAAGTATCTGGGAAATATTTTTCTGAGAAAAATTCAACACGAAAAGGTTAATACACCTCATGCCAACAAATTCTCTGTATTTCTTTCCGTGTGCACTTTGCAACCTTCTGAACGAGCAACAAAATATGTTTAGTTTTTGTCGTTTACTGTTATATTTTACCGGTTACTGCACAGAGAGCTTTATTTTTCACAAGTGTCACTGTGTGTGGCCTGTTGTCGACCTTTACATTGTATCATTGATGCTCTCCAGAGTGCCACAGCGCGGTTTGGTAAAATTCTTTTCTTCTTCTTGAATACGAAAGGTTGTTATAGCTCATATATAGCATGAATCTGTGTTTTATAAAATGCATCTTCTGAAAACTTTTTGTGTTGCATGTTCGTAAAGATACATTGATGTTTTGGTATGTGCCCTGCTGTTTTCTTACAATTTTTTATGCCAATAATTTTTGTAGCTTATACCGTATTACTCGCGTAATGAACACACTCGCATAATAAATGCACCCCAACTTTAATTGTCAAAATTGAGGTTTTTTTCACCACGTAATAAACGCATCCATAACTTTCATCCGTTGCACTCCCACGAATCAATGCGCGGCACTTCCTCGTCCGTTAATTTTATCTTTCTTCCTTTATTTTTTTTCTTTATTACACCGACCCCCCTCGGTTTGCTTCCCCCCTCCCCTCCGCCTGCGGTAGCACACCGTTTTGTTAGTTTTGCTATCTGTGCATGGCTGGGTCCCTCTCTTTTTGTATTGTTTTTGAAGTAAGTATCTGCGTGCTGCAGCAGTATTCACAAACGATTCGAGTGTAGAGACATCGCAGCTCACAAGCACACAGTGTAAGAAGCCTACATGACCAGTTGTATAGGCTACTTCTACTGCCCACGCCATCCCACGGCTCACAAATACGAAGCTTTGCGGAACCGGCGGCATCTAAAATGCAGCGATGCGAGAGCACGCAGGGCATGGAGAAAGAAACTGGCTTTACCTCTGCATCGGGTGGTCGCAATCCTTGCAGAAGATAGTGCCATCTACCACCGAAACAGTGGAATATCCGAGGCCAGGTAGGACCAGTAGGACATCCAATCAAAACGATGCAAGATGGTGACTCGAGCTCTAGCATTGTTGTCATCATACCTCTATCTACTTTTTTTGCCTCACTAAGTGATCCTGCTCATTATCACCTCATTGGGAGTTCGTTCTAAGCCTGCGTTGCGTTTTGTTATGGATGATGGGCCGAAATGGGAGTTATACGGCTGGTTTCAAGCTACAGGTTGTGGAGTACGCACTTTAACATGGGAATCGTGCTGCCGGTAGGCATTTCGGAATTGATGACGTACGTGTGCGCTACTGGCGGAAGCAGCATGACAAGCTCTGCGCTACAAATAGGTAGTGACGTTCCTTCAGGGGACCAAAAACCGGGAAGTTTCCTGTTGTGGAACAGGAGATCTTGAGTTATGTCCAGACCTTATGAAATGATGGCTGTGTCGTTTTGCACAAAGTGACCTAGACGCAAGCACGAGCCACAGCCAGGAAGCATGGCATCGCTCCTACGGTGTCTTAATGTGCCCTCCAACACTTTTGAGCATGGTGAGAAAACGCTGCCGATCAGTAGTAGAGGCTCCCGACAACACCTGAGCCAAATATAGCGCAGCACGCGGCCTGGAATTCACAATAAATAATCAAAGACAGTTAAAAATTGCTTTCTCTTCTCTCGACAAATCACGGAAGACGCTCAAAAATCACTCGTAGCAAGCCCATTTATCAGCCATTGGCTAATTTGAACATTGCACGTTCGGTCGTTACAAAAACAGCTGCGGGAGGCCGCAACTTTTTCATGCGTGCGTGTGTAATCACACTGAAAAGCCATACATTTGAAAAAAAAAAAAGAAAGTTCTCAAGGTCAGGAGGCACGCGTGACGCGTCTTTTTTCGCCTCTGCCATCCCTCCCTGCTTAGCTTCTCGCTCTTTCGTTGGGATGAGAGAAGAGAGAATGCAATTGCAGCATGTGACAAATCTTTGTAACTACACTCGCACTGGACAGATTTTAAAAATTTTTGTGGCATTGAATTCGTGAGGCAATAAGCTCTTCCAGTGAATTCATTTCATGGTTACTTGAAAAAGTGTTTCAGGGCCCCTTTAAAGCGAGCAATGGGTGGACTACATGCTTCATGTGATGCAACGTAGTGTGCTTGAGGAGGCGCAGATCACTTTGTCATCGACTTCCTCCTTGCTTTAAAAATAAGGTAGTGCATTTTCACAAGTTTGTTATACGCCTGCGGCGGGACCGAGAATTCGTTTTGTCACAAACCGGGAACGCGGGCAAGACTCCCATCGATTTCGACATGCCGATGAGTAGGACTGTCGATGACAAGGGAGAACATAGCGTGCTCGTTAAAACGGCCGGCGCCGAGAATCAGCGTCTCGCGCCCATGCTGGCTGTCACGGCAGACAGCCGGAAATTGCCGCCGTGCGTTTTTTTCAAGCGAAATACCGTGCAAAAGGCCAATTTCCCAGCCGGAATACACATGCGGTCTCGGGGGAAAGTGTGGATGTCAGCCGATTTAATGGTCGAATGGGTGCAGGCTGTCTGGGGACGACGCCCTGGCACCCTGCTTCTCCCGTCTCTCCTTGTTCCCGGCAGTTTTCGCAGCCACCTAAGAGAGAACGTTCGCCAGAAAATCGAGGAGCTGCGCACCGAGATCGCCATCATTCCGGGTGGACTTACTTTGGTGCTTCAGCCCCTTGATGTTTGCATTAAAAAACCGTTCAAAGATGGTGTGCGCTGCTTGTACACGGAATGGATGCCTCATAGAGGGCACGCACTGACGCCAACTGGCAAAATTAAGAGGCCATTCGTTGAGCTGGTGTTCTCCTGGATCTTGGACTCGTGGCACTTGCTGCCAGGTGATCTGATAACGAAGAGTTTTACAAAAACGGGAATCGCAAATTCACAGGACGGGAGCAAAAACGACCAGTTGTGGGACCAAGATGTGGAAGTGGCCAGTGACCGGGATGATGGTATCAGCAATTCTGGCGAAAATTTAAGCAATTGAAGTGCAATAAAAATGTGTGTTTTCAAGTAGTGTACGTGCATGTTCACTATGAAAAGTAAGCCACGCAATTTCTTTTTTCATTATCGTATTTTCAGCTCATCCAAAAAAAAAGTTTCGAAAATTTACCTTGCATTAATAAACGCACCCCCCACTTTGCTCTGTTTTTTTTTTTTTTAAAGTGCCTTCATTATGCAAGTAAATACGGTATTTAATAAGTATATTGTGAGCAATACTAATTACAAGAGAGTTCCTTCCTATATCAATGGCTACTATACATTTCTGTGTGCTATGTGTTCTGCTAATGACAAAAAAAATATTAAACCACCTTAAAAGTGTTACTTTTTCCACAGATTATGGGACAGGAAAGGGCTGTGATTGTGTGGTATATGTACAAAATATACAAACTTTGAAGCCTAACCTTTTTATGTAGCTTTAAATCATACTGTGCAGCAAGATATATTTAGGGTTACTCTCTTTCTTTTTCATATCCTGGGACCCCTGCAGTTTGATCCTGTGGTGAGTTTTTTTATTCCTGTTTGTTTCTGGGAGAGAGAGTGAGAGAAAGAATGAATGAGGGAGTGCAGGCTTTCATCAAGCCCTGATTTGCCATTTCTCCTCCTGGCAGGCATACCGCATGGAAACCTTGATTGACCCCAACTTCACTGCATGTCCTGTTTTGATTCCCCACCACAAAGGTCGCAAGCGAATGCACCTCGGTGAGTACTGAATAGTTCTACTTCACACTTTCATTGTTTTTGTGGGCAACATGTGCAGAACTTGTCACTTTGACTGTTCTCCACCATTTTACTGTTCATTTACCTTATTGCCTAGGGATCTAGATTTGTTGTCAATAATTAATGTCATTTAGATTCCTGGTAACAATTAATTCTTTTAAAGATACCAAAGAACAATAATTTATTGCTTTATACTATTATTGTCAGTTCAAGACCGTGTGTTTTGATTCATTTTGATTCAGGAGAAAGTAAAAATAAAACTGTTATATATTTTTTTTTTCATATTTTATGGTGAAACTTTTGTGAGCTCTGGTATGTCCACGTAACATCATCAACTTGAGTACTTTATTATTGATTTTCGGTGCAAATGTTGGTAAAGTTTTCTGAAGTCATTGATAACTGGGTGGTATTCTCAACACTGTAAAATGCTACCATATTGTCACATTTCATAATGGCATATTTTTTAGTCAATCAGAGAGGCTATAGGAGCCTTCTGGTCTACTTACGGTTGATAGAAGGATGAATTTGTTGGAATGTTGAAGACTTATCATTATCTGTTACATGTTTTGCACATTTTTTTTCTGCCTTACCAAGACTCTTCTTAAAATTGGAATGGCTATTCTTTCTGTGTAAAAAAACCTAATTTTCAATTAAAACATTCCTCCTTTGTGTTTTTAATATGCAAACCTACGTAGACTAGTTCTGCTCAAGTCACAGTACTTCAGTAGTATAGTGTTAGCAAATTAGTTTTGTGAAAAGTGATGTTGTCAAAGTGCACATATTGTCTATAAAAAAATTGAATTTTCCTGCTAAATAATCACTTGTATAAGCATATTCTTGAGACCTGTTGGAGTGGCTATGCATCATATCGGAGTTGGTATTTGTGTGGACATACAGAGGCATCAGCTCCCGGAAGGGTCTCTGTGATGTTCACAGATACAAAGGAAAGTTAGGACTGTTGGTGTGAATTACAGTCTCTAGACACAAAAAGTATGTTAGGAGGAGACGAAGCAAAAGAGAAGACTCTTCATTTGTCTCATCCGATGTCTCTTTTGCACTGATCAGATATGGCTTAGGTCTCTGTTCTAAGCTGATGTGCTTTAGCTAAATTAATTTAATCATGTAGAGACACACATTTGCTGTACATATTTGTACTTCTGTACTGTAGTATAAGTGGCTAACCGCCGAATTAGCATTTGTGAGCTAAATTATCTTCTCTGACAATGAGCCCCCACCGCGGTGGTGTAGTGGCTAATGTACTTGGCTACTGACCCGCAGGTCGCGGGATCGAATCCCGGCTGCGGCGGCTGCATTTCTAATGGAGGTGAAAATGCTGTAGGCTCGCGTGCTCAGATTTGGGTGGTCAATATTTCCAGAGCCCTCCAATATGGCGTCTCATAATTATATGATTTTGGTACGTTAAACCCCACATATCAATCAATCATCATCATTCTTTGACAATGAGATGTTAATGTAGGTGAGTTCATCTTGCGGACAGTTGCTGATACAGTGCAGAAGGCAAAGGTGCAGAACAGATAATTACAACAGATTGTAGACGTATGGGCAGTTTCTTGACAGAAGTAAAGAAGAAAGAAGTTTGGCTGCCGATGCACGAGTCAATTGCTTTCATGATCGATGGCTTTTTTAAGAACATAAATTGTAAGTCAGTGTCTATTTTGTCATATCTTTCTGCTCTCCCACCATGAATCTGTTCATACATTTACAACACCAACTAGCCCAGCCGACAACTATCTTGAATTACAAAATGCTCACTTCCAACTTCCATTTATTTCAGGTCCCCCTGCACACAATTCAAGCACACAATTCCGTCAGTACTAGGAAAATATGCTTAGAAAAATATGCATTCAGAAAGCTGACCTCGTTGTCACATGTGTCAATATTCTGCCATGACAAGCACGCAAAGGAGCACTCATAGCAAAATTTGGTGTCTTAGTATGCTATCAGAAAACCCACCTAATTGCCACTTATTGCTGAAGAGTGGCTATTAATACATCTAGCTTCATCCACCTTTATGAAGCATGCATCTACAATTTTCTAAATGTCTTTCTTTTTTCCTTAAAAATAATGTCTTGCCACACACACAGTCATGCAGACACACTTTGTACTGTACTGTTAAACAACTTATGTTAGCATTGAAGTGAAGCTAGTAGGTACTGCATTCTTTGGCTGATTTTATTTTTTTCAGTTTTGTGAGCAAGTGTGTGCTACACACTTGCTCACAGCTGCCTCCTTATACAGGACTTCTGTATGGCAGCTTCAAAATTTGGTGATAGAGCCCCTTTAGAAATCTGGGGCATTGCTTGGAAACATCACTGCAGATATTTCACTAGCGCTTTGTTCTGATTTTGAACATCAGGTATAATTGCATGCCCCTTGTTCCTAATCATGTCCCCACAACTTTGCTTAAATTTATGCCTCTGCAATGCAGTTACAAAAACATTCTGCGATTCTTTGCATTGCATTTTTACAAAGAGTTTAAAGTAGAAATTTAACCCTTTAATGTCTGGATTATGAAACTGCCAAAGAAAATAAAAATTGTTTTCATTTTTCAGGTTTATATAGCAACCTTTAAATGATTCTGCAGTTAAATGATCTAAAATACAGTTTTAATGCATACTTTTATGAATGATGCGAATTCTCCTTGTGCCACAGAAGTGAGTAGCTTGTAGTGAAAAACACACTTCAGAAGAACACATGTCTTATCACACGTCTTGAACACATACACACCCAAATAAACAAAATTATTGAAGATAGAACTTGTGTCAGCCAGGCGAGAAAAAAACAAAATGAGCGCTATTGCACCCGCTTTGCGCTCTCTGCCATTAATGACAAAACAGTTGCTTCTAGTATAAAATACATTACACGAGATAGCGCTAGATTTTTCATGCTGAAAGCTACGTTCCCCTGATTACTTGACAATGGGCATTAAAGGCGGCACGCATTCCGCGACTTGCTTGCTTGCAGTTTCTCGGTATGTCGCGAATTCGTGACGTTAGGCAGTAAAGGGTTAAGCACATTAATTTTTCAATGAAGAACCACTAGTTTAGTTGTGCATGCTTTGCAAATTACAAAGCTGCAACGAGGAAAATATCAAGACCACATGTAGTGAATCAAATTTGCCATTTGTTGCCATGGCTATATGTGCATGCAGGAAATGTGTTTAACTGCAGCAAGACTTGCACTTGCCAGTCCTCCATTGCCACTTTGTGCTTTCCCAACATGCATTGTGTAGAATAAACATATTTGTCTAAGTATTCACCGCTGGTTTGAAGCATTTCACATCATTTTTGCGGAAATACGGTTCTGAGCTGTGATGTGAACTGAATGAGTGGAACTGGAAGACACAAGACAAAGGGGTGACAAACAAAGATGCTGGTATCTCTTTTGTGCTGTGTTTTTTGTTCCATTGGTCAAGTTTTTAATAAAGGTATTTCAATCAGTCATGAATAAAGTTATTTCAATCAATTAGTCAAATTTGCATTAGCTGTGAAATGCCCAGCTCAGTTCAGTACTGGTGTCTTATTGTAGGACATATTTTTTACCTCCCTCTTTTTTTTTGGTATTAAGCATTATTTTATTTATCTGTGTTGTACTGTATCTGGTGCATTGCTCGAACATTCTCTTTCAGAGCTTAAAGAGAGCCTTAGTCGAATGGGTTCTGACTTGAAGCAACGTTTCATGGATTCAATACGGTATACATGGAACTCGCTCAATGAATTTGCGCGTGCTCATCGCTCCTCTCCGGCACAAATGGAGGAAGAGGTGAATCGTGTGCTACAAGAGGAAATAAGCCGTCAGACTGATTCAGCAGAGGTTGAGAGCACAGGCAAGCTTTTTGTTTATTCGTTTATTAGTACCTCAAGGGTCCCTAGGGACATTCATGAGGGTTGGGCAAAAAAAGCATGATAGGTGAAACAAAAAGAAAGCAAAGCAGCATTAACAATAACAAAATAGAAAAGCAGTAGTAGAATCATAATTACAAAGATAAAATATTGCTTTTTACGGAGGTTTTAAATTGGGAAAACTGAGATGACATGGGGATGTGGGCGGGAAGGTCGTTCCAGTCTTGCACTGCCTGAAGGAAAAATAACTTCTGGAAGGTCTTTGTTTTTAGGGCGTATGGGATATACAGCGTTCGGGGGGAAATGGTGCAATGTCTGTTTTCTTAGCTCTTTGCCTTCCGAAATAGCAATTGCTATACAAAAAAGTGGTAATTTAAGGGGGAACACTGTCTTCCAAGTGCTATCATAAAAAAATCCATCTTTTTTTTTTTAAACAGCATTTTTTTTAACACGCAGGCATAGCTGCAAATAGTGACCAAGTTTCTCACAGCTTGGATTGATATTTTGGCCATAACAGCAATTATAACACTAAGATAACCTACATTCCAACTTAAAAAAAGAAAGAAAGCCCCAAAACTGGGCTTATTCATGCCGTGCTGCTGCAGAATGATGTGTGCTACAGCAGAAGGCATGCAGGTTATATAGTATCCCTGATAGCCTTTAAACATCCTCCAAAAAATTTTAAACATCTCGTGTTTCATAAGATTTAAAATTGGCTTTATTTCTTTTCTAGATTTTCTCGAAACCTATAACAGTTACTTTCTGCGACCTTTTGAAAGCAATTTAAGAGTAATTGGCGCACCTAGACTTGTAAATCTTGTTGCAGTACTGAGTTACATGAATCCTGTCTACAGGGGTAGGAGGAGATTTTTGTATTTCAGTTGGAATGTTTTTTATTCTTATTGGGGGACGCGAGAATTTGAATGGTAAATTTGGTCAAAATTATCGATTTTGGGTTGTTGTTTTTTTTTTTCACGATCCTTGGACCTTCTTTTACGTTGTGGTGAAATATAACGAACTACACAACAGCACTTTATTAGTGTGTTGTCATCGAAAACCGTGAAAAAGTTGCTTTTCAGTAGGTGCCACCGCGCCGTGAGTTTCGCGGCTCTCACTCGACGGAGCGCCGCCATCTTTGTACCATTGTGAAGAGGAGAGATCGGAGCTGAGGATAGCCACAGTGCTGTATTTCTCCAACAAAGAATAAAAACAGAATAAGCTAGCGAAAAAGAGCAAAAGTGGCATCACAATTTGCACGCCCCTATTGGGTGTCTAAGATTTGAATGGCTTTCGCAGGCATTCGCGCAGGAGGGAGCCGCTCCTGGCTGCTGCACATTTTGTTCATTCCTGTGTTGATCGCCACAACGACATGCATGTTCTGCGATAAGCCCCAAAGGAGCGAGGTACTGAATGGTCCATGTGTACAGGGAATGGCAAACGCCATGGAGTAAAGGGGGAAAACTGGACACAGAAATAAACGCTGCTTACCTCGCCGACCAGAAACTGCCGATGCACGTGAGAGATAGGGACAGCTCCCCAGTGACAGTGCGTCCATATGTGCCGATGACCTGACCGCGAGCAGTGTTGACAGTGCGTGCTGCATCGATGATGCGACCAGCGCTTGCGACGTGTTCACATGTAGTGTCGACGCCTCCACGTGCGGTGTTGAGTCCACGTGCTGTGTTGATGAGTCCGGATGCCGAGTTTACGGGTCTGTGTGTGATGTTGACGCATCTATGAGCAGTGGTGACCGCGCTTCTGCGAGCGCAACAGCAATGTGGCATCGGCAACTGTAGATGTTCGTGCGTCGAGTATTTAGCAGTAAATTTGGGCTCTAGCTCTCACTAATGAAGAGATTGTGTGATTCAATGCATTCAAAGCGGACGCTTTGAATGCATTGTCTGCAACCCTGTCCACAAAAAGAAAATTCGAATTTCTGAAAGATTGCGAAAGTGATGAAGGTATTGTTCCTGAGGCATCATTTTTTGTAGCACACAGAGTGATGATGAATAAGCTGCTTTCCGGACACCACTGTGGAAGGGCACCAATTCGTTTTAAAACTGGACTTTCTCTTTGGTTTGCAACATAAATATATTTTGGGACTGTGATAGCCGCACTTATACTGTCCTCAGCGAGGATAAGGTGTATGGCTTCATACCCATACACAAGCAGGAATGAGTGATCCATGTAAAAAAATAATGGGTACAGCTTTATGAAACCGAGTTGAAAAAAAAAAAAAAGAAGCAAGGACCAAGAGTTCAGCATGAGTGGAAGAGGCTGTCTCACACATGGCTAAATTAAAAAGCTGACTAACTATTATGAATGGGCCATAAAAAGTAATCCCAATGATGTGCCTGCCATGGAAAAGGCCATCATGGCTACTTTTCATCACGTCACATCAACTGATAACGAGCCACACCATGAGCAGTGCCCTACTGGTGTGAACTCATGGTGCAAGCTTAATGCTTCGGCAGCCTTGGGGGAATCAGCGCCTGCACAAGCTGCAGCTTCTTGCCTATATACTTGCGCCTTTCTGCAAGGGAACTTCTGGAAAGATGCCAGCAAGGCAGAATTTAGGATGCCATTGAGTCTCTCAACAATGTGATTTGGTCACTCCAGTCAAAAACGCAGTTTGCCTCTCTTCTAAGCATTGAGAATGCTGCAGTTTGCCGTTTTAATGCTGGCTGTCGCAAAGCACTACAAAAAATTACACCGCAACTTGGGTACTGTCCAGAATTGTGCACCTTGCGGCGGGCTGCTAAAAAGAATGCGCATTAAAAAGTCAACCAAAGCAAACAAAACTGCTCCAAACAAGTGAAAAACTGAATTGAAATAAGAAAATGCATCAACAGAGAAAGGGCTACATCTTAGGCAAGTTTTAGGTGCTCAAAAGTTAAAAATTGGCCACTTTCATGAAATAACACTTGGAGCGTCATTTTTTTTTTTTTCAGCTTTCATTTTTTGTGTAGTTGCTGTCAGTCATCCTAGTGTTACTTTATAACTGATGAATCTAGAATTATCCTGTTTTTTGCACTAAGATCCTGAAACATTGGTGAGCACTGCAACACTATTTAATGTTTTCTGCACATTATAAAAAATGTTATAATTGTATTTTCACAAGAGATGTTGAAAAGAAAATATCATTAGGAGAGTTTAGAAATTTTTTGGTGCTGGTTTAGACCTTAGAAGACAAATGAATAGCATTAAAGCGCATAGTAAGCCTTGCTGAATATGCTTAAGCAAATATGCTACCCAAATTATATCTAATTAACCAATTAATTTGGGGACGAATGTAAAGATTTATTAAATGTCATAACTCAAAAACTATGAAACCTATATTTAATTTGATTTTATTAATGATATCAGCATAATAAATAACATCAGTGTGCCAAATTTCAATTTGTTTCAATAAATAGCAAGAGTAGTTTTATTTGCCATGTCCCTCATTAAATTTATGAAACAACTAATTAGCCACATTTTTGACAGAAATGTTTGATATGCTGTACTATTGGTAATAGTTGTCATATCAAAAAAAGTCACAGCTTTGTCGCAAAGGCACAGCAATGAACGTGATAGGAACAGATTGGAAGGCCACACGCAGAATGGCAAGCAGAGCGAAACGTGCCCTGCATTTCTCATGCACAAATGACGAAACGTACTCACAAGTACAGATGAACACGAATAAGCATCTCAGTTGTTACTTCGCTGTAGACTTTGCAACAGAGACTTTGCAACGACAGCAGTGACCTTCGTGCACCCGGTAACTACAACAGAATCGTTCCAATAAAAGCCCAAGGCCAGCCAAGATGTACAATCCTCCCCACCGCGAGATAAGGGTGCGCGAGTGAACATCCACCCTCTTTGCAGCGCACAGTACGCGAGAGTTACGAGAGCGTGCGCCGCCACGTCGTGACAATCTGGTAACGTGCGCTCATTGTGCCATCTTGCTAGTAATGCTGAAAACATGATAGTTCCCCCCGAGATGCCCGTCAGCAGTGGTAAATGGTAGATATAAAAAGCTTGCCGTTTGAACGTTAAAGGAGGTGCTTCTTTGTGGCTCAGTGGTTAACGCCTTGCACTCACGATTCAGAGATCCCAAGTTCGATTTCGTGCGTCGGAATCTTTTTCTGGATTATTTTTCTTTCTTGCATTTACATATATATATATATATATATATACACACACACACACACGGTGAGTGATGTAAACAACAATGTCGACAGCTATGTTGACACTGACGAGGGCGGCAAAGTCCAGCTGAGAGTGTCCATATAATTGCTGTCGGAATAAAAAATAATCCTACCCTTGTGAAGATTGTGTTCCACATGAGCTCAAAGCAAGGCTTCAATGAGTAGTTTTAGCTCTATTGTTCATGGAAACAATGCTAATTAATTTAGATTAACTTCAGAACTAATTGACTTGTCTAATTAATTTAGATTAACTTCAGAACTAATTGACTTGTCTTAAAATAAGTGCATATTTGGAATCTGTGAAGCAAACTAGAGAAGTCTGTGTAGTTTTATTAAATTTTGTAAAGGAAATCTTGGCTTTTAAAAACCCACTTGCCCTGTTGCTGTTTCCTGCAAGTGTGCAACCTTGTCTTCAAGCTCCAGATATCTTCGAGTTTTCAACTCGTAGAAACTTTTACTAGTTTACTAGCAACTGAAGGTCGTCCCCTCTCCCCCCCCCCCCCCCCCTTTTCGGGTACAGGCTTCAGGAACGCAAAAAAAAAAGTCACGATGCAGCTATCTTGCAGCCATTTTCTGTGTGTAAAATAAATTTCCTTTGACGTAAGCTTTCATAATGAAAGAGATACATCACCATTTCCACTTCATTAGGAAGAGATATGCCACACACAAATCGTAGTTGAGTATGAAATGAAGCTGTCCGAACTCAAAACAAAATGTGCTCTTCATCTTTTCTTGGTGATGGCACAGCATGAACGTGGCTTTTGTTGTGTACTCAATTGTAATGCTCAAACTGTTTTTTAAGTTGCGTTATCAGAAAGAAGATGCCAGTAGGTTAGAGTAAATAGGGTAACTTAGCTACAGCCTGTGAAATCTAATGTGCTTTAGGAGTAAAGGACGAAGTAATGCAAACAAATAAAAGAGAATTTATTGCACCTTCTGTGGAGTAATAGACACTTTTTACAATTACAAAGCTAGCTTTCTCACAATACAGTTAGTATAACTAATGGCCAACAGCATGTTCAAGTGCAGTTTGCTTGCGCTATGACGTGGGAAATGTGCACTCAGCATATTTATAAAAACATGGATTATCGACAAGTCCCTGCATGTGCAACTAAAACCTCACATTCGTTTGAAGCACAACAGGTGCCGCCATAAGTAAAGTAAATATGCAGTGCAGGGTAGTGCACTTGTTGATTATGAAAAGGGTCTATCCAGCTTGCTGAATTACACAATCAGTGTAGCATGATCATGAAACTTGTTGCAAAATTGAGGGCCTCTGTCAACAGCCTTTAGGTCTGGGTAGGGTATCTGTCAGTTCATTATACTTGTTGTTTCCATAGATGATTAATAGTTAAGCCATTTTTTTGCTAAGGCATTTCATTAGTGGTGGTAGTGGTGGTCAAGTACTGAATTGTGACAGATGATAATTAGTTCTTAACTTACAAAATTTTGTTAGCTAATAAGTGCAACAGGCTGGAAAATTGAGAGAAAAAAGCCCAGTCTTTGTAAAAGCCATATTAACCTCTGGGTCTTAAAAGTACTATTTATTTACAATGCCACTAAGGGCCCTCATTCAAGTGTATTTATAAGGGAAGGGAGGGGGCACAAAAAAGCATACCTGCACTTTAAACACGAGTAGTACTAGAACTTTTTTGATAATTTTTACAGAAGAAACTGAAAACATAGCCGGAGCATGAAATATAGAGGCAACTATGACCTCATGTAATAAACACACATGAAGAATCCATAATAAAAATATATGATCGAGGGGTATACTCAGTAATTCTTGGAAGTCACAAAGCACTTGATACACGATAAATTAATGTGCACATATTATAACACAAAGTAATAACTAATCTGCTAGTTCTGCTTTTTACAATAATATTTGAACAGATGGTAAATTAACTTCAGTTGCTGTATGTGGTTGTGAATTACTCTACTCAATTATGGTGCGTGAAATGAATAATCTTATGTGCAAAGAATGACTGGCATGCTATACTTAATACTTCATGATGGCCACTGCATGGGGTGGCATAAGGATTACTGTATATTATGTAGTTCACAAAATCTATGGGACACAATAGAGATCTTTTTTGTGTTCCATCGAATTCATGCACTATACAATCTACAGTCATGCTTTACCAACACGCCCAGTCTTCAACCTTACAAAAGGACTAATCATGATGTCTGGAAAATAAGCTTAGGCAATCAAACTGGCATTGACATGACGGTGGTTACAACTTGACACATTGTCTAACATTTAAGAGGCTGGCAAAGCTCATGTAATCTGAATAGATGAAGCAAGCAGCATGATTTGAGAGAGATTCAACGTTGCGGATGATGTATGCTTGGTCGGGATCCCGTATGGTGGAAGCGTGTTCACTTTTGGGGTTTGTCAGCATTATATTAGATTTTATCAAGTATGAAGCTATGTGCTTGTGGTTGCACTTTAGACCGAATGCTCTGTTAGCTGGTGGTAGGACGGTGTTAATATGGTAATGCCAAATTAAATCAGACTGCAGATAAATTACACTCACCTAGGTGACATTGTACTTATTTATTGCAACAATAATTTCGTATGTAATGGCAAATCTTCGATCATTAAAGCACGCCCCTCATATAACTGTGGAAAAGGTTATGTATACTTATTTTGACCAATTACAAACCAACATATAGCCAGTATAATATTGTCTGAGATGTCTGATGAAATGTACTATCTATAGAGATAGCTGTTACTGTGCATGAAGAAAGCAGCAAGTTCTGAATGTTTTCCGTTGCCATTATTACTTAAAGGACATTTCTGTTCACTAAATGCCCCACACATCTGATTAAAAAATAATTACAGATGTTTACTGTGCTGTTAGCACTTTACTTTTATTCCTTGTTGTGCATGTATAGTATAAGTCCTAGTATGTGTAGGGTAAATTGAACCAGCTAGTGACCGGAAGAAACAGTTGCACAGAGTGAAAAAAGTCATTTGTAGTGTCATTTTATTTTGAACTTCTGGCAGTATAGGAGCAAGTAGCTGATTGGCATATTTGTTTCTTTTTTTCAGTGACGGTGTCTGATTTGCAAGGTATCGAGGACATTGGTGTTGGCCAGCTGAATGGTGGAAGACGCATTGATTATGTCCTTCAAGAAAAGCCCATAGAGAGCTTCAATGAGTACCTGTTTGCTTTGGCTAGCCATGCCTGCTACTGGCAAGTATTAATCTTCTTGCTTCCTTCAAGTGTCTTGGCCACTTGGTGCAAGCTGCAAAAAGATTGAACATTGTTACACAATACTTCATGTGATGATGATAATGAAACGATGAAATTTGCACGTAAAGATACAACAAATAGTTACAACAAAGTTACAACAAGATACAACAAAGATGCAACTCGGGATTTGCACAACCCCTTGCAATCCTTGAATATCTCGTGAACTCCTTGTAATCCTTAAAAATCAGTGAAAAATCAATAAACAGGGGTTGTGTCATGGCTATAACAGAACTGTTCTAGCCTTGAGAAAGAAAAGTCCGCTTGTCGAAACATTGGCTCGACACAACACCTGTTTATGGATTTTTCATTGCAAGCTTCCATTTTCATCTTCCTACCATTTTTGAAAATGCTGTGGAATTTGTTCCACTATAAAAGAAAATAACAACATATTTTTGCAAGTCATTCTCATTTCAAAGGCCCCTTTCACTTATGAATGACCACGAAAACGAGCTGTGTTGACTAAAAGACGTCCGTTAGTCACTGTTTTGAATCGCACAGCCGTTACAGTGTCTGGAAATTAATATATATTGGAAATCGAATCTAATCCAAGGCATATCGCTTAGTTGGGCTATGGTTCCTAAGTCTGGCTATAATCTGCCGTCTTAGCACTGTCTCGAGCTAGGCCATATCTGCCCCGTTAAAGGCGGCACTGCGATTCATCAGAGCGAGTGCCGTGGAAGTGGCGCAGGTGGAATCAGCGGTGCATTGTGTCTTTTCATTTAATATTGTGCTCCAGCGTGGAAGACTCCTTTTAATGCTGTTTGTGCGGGGAGGGTGCAATCCCAGTCGCGACCAGACAAAAGAGGAGACACACATCGTGTCTCACTTAAATCCATCCATTGTCCAGCACAGTTTCGTAGCGCAGTGTACTAAGTGGTTGACGACAGCAGGCATCACTTTTTGTGCCACCACGACACCCACGCTCGGCATTCTAAGGAGTACTATTTCATCCGTCAAGCTTGTGTGCTCTATTTCTCTTAGTGCATTGTATGTTTGCTTTGAAAAGATGCCAGGCGAAAAGTGCAGGTTCTAGCCTGCATGACTGAATTATACAGAATGTGGTAACTTGGTGCGATCGGAATCGTGCGATCCTTATCCAGCAAAATTCACAATATTTCAGAAGACGGTCGACATTGCAATGATGGGGGAATTCGCCTTGAAGAGCCATCAGAAAGGCACGAAACACCAATCCTAGTGGTAGGTGAGGGTGCTCTTATGTCGTAAGTTATGTGCGAGCGGCAAACCTGACATCCGAGGTGACTTGTCAGTGTGAAATCATGGCAACTTCCTCTCGAACTGCAACACTTGGTGAAGACTGCAGAAAGCATGATTTCATGATAGAAGCAGAAATATAGTGGACGATGAAAGTTGCATCATCGCATCTATCGCACTAGTGCATCCATTTCGAATATATTTCAAACGATGTTTTCAGACAGTGAAATTGCACAGAGCTTCACCTGTTCTGAGTAGAAGTGTGCATACACCACGTGCAACAGTCTGCGCCCATTTTTCACTTCAATGACAAATGATAGAAAAGTCTAAGCATTTTGTTGTACATTTTGAAGAAACCTTGAATGAATATACCTGCAAAGAAAGCAACTTGATGTGGAACTACTGTGATGTGGCAACCAGATATCTCATTTCAGCATTTTTGGGTCACAGCACAGTAGACAACCTCTTGCAGAAGTTGACGAAAGCACCCGCATCCTTTCCTCTGAGCAAGATTGCGCAGCTCTCGATGGACGGCCCCAATGTCAGCTGTAGCTGAAAGTTATTCTTGATCTTTAATTGACAACAAGCTTCTTTCTGAGCACAAGAGAGATATTGTGTGTGCACATTATATTCAGTTCTGCCAAGAATAATGGCATGAACTAAAAAAAATTAGAGATTGTGAATGCCTTGGTGTTCTCTTTGTGCGCCTTATGAAGCATGACCCGTCGTTTTCAATCTTATGGGAAGTGCTAAAGGTCCTTTTCTTGCTTAGCGATGAACAGGCTTCAGAAGAACAATGTTTCTGTGTCAACTAGCTGATCATGGTTGAAAATATGGCAGAGCTCTTGTATATCTCCCAACATGTCATCTCCAAGGCCGTGAAAACCCACGGTGGGCTGTTTATTGTTCCACTTTCGAAAGAAGTGAAATCATCAGTGCACCAAGCCAGGCATACATATGTGTTACGAATGGAAGAACAGAAGAAGCAAGTTGTGGTACAGCGGGTAAGCTTGAAAACAAAAGGACTCAAGCTCGAGCTACAGAGCATGCAAAAGAAGAAGCCAATTAAAAATAAAAAACTCTGGAGAGTGCTCGCTGGAGTAAGCAGACCAGTTTTTGGAAGATGCCAAAGCAAAAAATGACATGTCTTTTCAAGGCCTACAGGTTTTTCCAAACAGCTCCAGAAAAGAGGCAGAGGTAGCTGCTCTTTACAAACGTTATCAATGTGAAAGCACAGCTTCTTTCTTCAGTCAATAATGTGCAAAGATAATATTAAGTCAACAATTTTTGAATTTTTTCTTTTTGCATTTTTGAAATCCTTGAAAAGACCTTAAATTTATAGCAAAATATTGTGTGTGAACCCTGGTTATACTCTTTTATTCATCATTTCATAAGTAAAAACAATCCAGGGTCATAATCCTGGCAGAGATGCTAGGTATTGATACCCTGAGATCTTGCAGCAGATCTATCTTACATATTAGCGGCACCACTGATTTGTTACGGCAACATTTATGCATGCTGCTCGTCATGTAATCTCATTGTTCTTAAAGGGCCAGTAAACAAGCTGCAACATGTTTTTATTCCTTTTAAACAAGCTCTCGAATTCGTTCAGAAGGCCGCAGCAATCACATTTTGAGACTATCATACAGTTGCACGCCTTACAAGTGCCACGTATTAAGAAATAATTATTATGTCCCTCTCCTCTGCCTGATCAGTCCCTTTCTCCTACGAAGTGCACAATGTTGTTCATGGGCAACATTTGTGCTGACCTCATTTATTGGTCTTCTGCTCTATGAAACTGTGCTGTGGCCCTTTCGGTGATGCAGTTCTGGCAGCGCAGTTGTTGCGGCTGTTGCGTGTTTGCTTGCATCGTCAGTGCTGTTCTGTAGCAGCCAGCAGTCATACTGATTAAGCTTGCAGGGACACGAAGGTCCACGAAGTTGAGCACCACCAGAGCAACGAAGAAATTGTTCACTGTATTTCAATGCTTTGTAATCAGCTGACATATAGTGTTTATTCACAACAGACGTTCGTGGTGCCAATAGCAGGTACAGTCACTATACTTGCATTGCTGTGAGCTACAACGCCGCCTTGCTTCCTCTTATGTCGAACGAAACTAGCCGAAACGCAACACAATAAGTGCCTTGCACAATGCTTCCTCACTGCGTCATCTGTGAGAAACTGCCATGACAAACATTGGCCACAACACACAAAGAAAGCACCACTCATTTGTTGGCTGTGCACCTATGACATGACGTCGAGTTGCATCATCGATGCTGGCCACGGCTGGACTCGACTCTCGCCTCCACTCTCCCTTCCGGCCTTTGCAATGCACCAAGAGTGAAAAAACTTTTTCCTAGCAAGTTGCTGTGCGGCTTACCACATGAGGGCGCCACCACCTCATTGTATCCGTGGGGGCTTAGAGGCTGTACGTGTTCTCCCACTGCATTTTGCTGTTATAATTTTTTTAGTGGCGCCTGCTTTAATTGGCTACATTCTTGGGTCAGCAACGTCCATCCTACTTGCAAACTGGTGCCCACGACGTGGGTGTAGACTGCACTACTCAGAAAAAGCTATTTAAGAGTATTGACCTGTTCGATTTTCTAACACACATGCAGCCGGTTGCTTGAACGTGAGTTTTCAGATAGCCCAGGCATCATTGCGGGAAAGTTTGTCCAAATACCTTATGAATTTTAAATGGGTAAAACTGTGACATTGGCATGAAAATACTAGGAAGCACGTTTACCCGTTGAACATAGAAAATATGAATGCTCATCACCGTTCAGATATTGTACACCCCAAGTGAGTGCAGTGTACCGTATTTACTCGCATAATTTGCACGATTTTTTTTTGCGATTTTGGGGCTCCAAGAAGGGGGTGTGCAAATTATGCAGGGATTTCGTGAACACATACGACATGATGCGCAACAGTCCTAATGTGTACAGTACATTCACTAAAAATAATAAATTGATGCACAAATGAAGTGTTCTTGCTAATTAAACAGAATTAACACGTACTTTAACCAGTCCGGTGCGGTCACGCGCGGTCTAGTTGGAATCGCTGATCGAAAGTTCAGATTGAAACCGATCGTCGCGGCCGCTGTCACCAACCTCCCAAAGCGCATCGTCCTCGGTTCTGTTGAGCCCGTTCGAATGCCCCTTTTTCTTTTTTAAGCTATTTTCTACAATGCTGGGAGAAACTAGGTCCCACGACACAGCGATACCAAAGGACCCAAGCATTCGCATATAATTGAAGAGGTCTTTTTTTTTTTTTTTAATGCCCCGCAGCGGTGGTCTAGTGGCTAAGGTACTCGGCTGCTGACCCGCAGGTCGCGGGTTCAAATCCTGGCTGCGGCGGCTGCATTTCCGATGGAGGCGGAAATGTCGTAGGCCCATGTGCTCAGGTTTGTGTGCACGTTAAAGAACCCCAGGTGGTCGAAATTTCCGGAGCCTTCCACTACGGCGTCTCTCATAATCAAATGGTGGTTTTGGGACGTTAAACCCCACAAATCAGTCAATCGAGGTCTTTTTTAATGGCAGAAAACTTGTATGAAAACTTGTAGAAAACCACCATATTATTATGAGAGACGTCGTAGTGGAGGGCTCCGGAAATTTCGACCACCTGGGGTTCTTTAACGTGCACCCAAATCTGAGCATATGAGCCTACAGCATTTTCGCGTCCATCGAAAATGCAGCCGCCGCAATCGGGATTAAATCGCGCGACCTGCGGGTCAGCAGCCGAGTACCTTAGCCACTAGACCACCACGGCGGGGCTGCACAAAGAGAACAAAAGTGCTATGCACTATCCAAATCTCATGTCCTGGGCACTTTTGAAAGCCATCTTTCATGAACAAACATTCACAAAATGCTGCAAGTTCTCATTGCACATTGTATAATCGTCCATATTTAGCTGCCTAGAATATGTCGCCAAGTCCTGCTGACCCGCAGGTCGCGGGATCGAATCCCGGCTACGGCGTTTCTCATAATCATATGGTGGTTTTGGAACGTTAAACCCCACATATCAATCAATTATGTTGGCAAGTCACAGAAGCCGCATAGCTGGTGTGATTGCTGACATGTTTCTCAGGCTACTACTAACAAACCACATCAACATGGTAACGGAAAGAAATTATAAACGTCTCATTTACCTGCAAAAGTAATTTAGAAAGTGTTTTAGCGTTAAATCTATGTGACGTGAACGTTGTCGGCACCCAAATGTACAAGAATACTCTGTATCGATCAAGAATAAGCAGTTTGTCCCTGTAAGATTTCAAGTTTTGTTGCCTCTTCACAGCCTCCGTACCTCTCATAACCCGAGCTGCGTTTGTTGAGGCTTTCATTTTCTGTGAGTAATGTCAGGCATTCAATTATTGTGGGTGTTGGCTAAACACTCCCTTTTCATTATTTCCGCGTTGTCTGCTACCGAGACGCCGGGCAGAGGCCGTACGCCGTTACATGTCAGACTATAATGTTGACTACTGGCATTGAAAATAAAAATTAAGCTTAAAAATTTCAGACAACATGCATCTGGTAGCCAGTGTTATGCACATATTCCTCATATGTGGCCCACTGTAGTGCGTCCTTGAACGTACGTTGCGAGGCGGTCGGTGACCTGGCAGGGCCACCACAGAGCTGCAGGGGTAGGCAGCAGTGCTCATCATTTCAAAGGCTGTTAGGGAGTTGAGTCTGGCCGTGTGCAAGCGTAGTTGTGATGATAGGCTATGTAGGCCTTTTCTTCTGGGCAATGGAGAAGGGTGGCGAGGTCGAGTGGGTATATAAAACCGGCTGAAAATTATGTCCCCTGTAACTTTTTTATTAATGCGCTAATTCATGAAATTCCAGTGGCAGCACGCTCACATCAGAGAAGTGTGCAGTTATTTCATCACAAATTTGGACTGCGAGATTGCTTACTGGCCCTTTAAGCATATCATAGGCCTTCTATCGTGTATTATAATAGGTTCAGAGTGAAATAATCTTTAGAAAATTCACTACGCAGCATTCTATTTCATGCTGTACACTCTCTCTATTATATGTTGTTCCAAGAAACATGGCAGTACTCTTCATCGAAGCCGAGCTGTTGTAGTGCACACCAGAGCATAAGTTGACATGCAAAGTAATATGGATTCTGCATTTCTAGGAAGGCTGCCAATAGTGTGCTTCGGATCCATTTGGAGATTTTAATGCACAGAGTTAAAATAAAGAAGTCTTCAGTGCATTTACCAGTATTAAAGGCCATTCTTCTAAAAACTAAGATGATGCAGAAGCTGTTACTTCATTTCACTTGAGCGCTAGCTCTGCTCATTTACAAAGCATATTCATGGTGATTCACACTCTGCATGCTCCAAAGGTAATTGGAAGAAGCCAAGGTGAATCTGAATTACTACCATTAATTTACTATACCATTAAATGATGCGTTTGCTTGGCAAGGCTGGAAAAAGTATGAATTACTTGATCTTATAATTTCGACCAGCAAGTTGAAGCAACAAGGTATTACTATATTTTTGCTGTGAGACGTGTATCAATTATCATTGCACAGGTTTGGAAATGCAGTCTCCATAGATAAAAGAAAATTAATGATCATAATTACATTTTATTTTCAAGTCATATGATGGATGGATGCAGTATAAAGTGTAGGTACGGTAATGGCGGATTGAAACTCGAAAATTTAGGGCTAAGTAATGCACATAGTACTTTCATTTCCACAGTCTTCAGTTTGGGTCATATTGGCATAATTCGACTGAAATGCTTAGATTAGAGCCAACATTATCTCTAATGGCCAGGTGCTCAGCAATATAATGTGGTCATCTCAAGGGATTGTATTTACCAGTACAGAGAACGTTCATTGCATTTCAATCTGTGAGCACTGTACACCTGTAGCGAGATTACTGTTTGTATAAATTGTTAAGACTACTTGTCTTTGTCTTTTCCATAGGGAGTCTGAAGACACAGTGCTGCTAATATTGAAAGAACTCTATGCCTTGCAAGGATTTGCACCACAGCTGGCTACTAGTCGCTCTGCTTCTCAACCCAAGATGCAATTGTACAACCCAGCTGCACTACTGGGTAACACCAGTGTAGCTATGCCACCACCTCCTACGAGTCTGCAGTCACCACCAAACAGTACCACTACCGCCAGTGGTGTACCACCCTTACCCCCCGACGGACTGAACGCCCCACCCCCATTGCAGGGATTTGTGCGCATGTCTCCTCTCACTCGAAAATAGGTGCTTTCCCACTTCCCTGGCAATGCCCAAGCAGATACGTTCGGCTGCACAAGTAGCACCCAGCCAGCAGTACTCCTCCAGTCTTTCGTTGACAGCCTTGTGCTGTCAGACTCCCGTAGCTTGTTTTTAAGGGGCAGCGCAGTGAACCTGCACTTTTATGGTAATTTTGGAAATAGCTGTGCTCTTGGAACAATGAACCACTTGCATGGGCAACAGGCATCGTTACGTGCTTGACACGGCACTTGAGCCGGAAGAGGCAATTACAGTGCATTGTGCAATTCAAAAATTTTAGCATGAAGTCCTAAAAGTTGTTCAGTGAACCCTGGCATGAAAAGTTCTAATAGCCAGTATTGAACTGGCCTCCAAAGAAATTGACCAATAAATGAAATCACAATTAATTTTGGTTGCAGCATAAATGGAAACTGCAATTTTTTATTGTTAAAGTTATGTGATTTTTTATTTTAGTGCAATAAACTTCACACTTTTCCACACATAACATATTTTCAATATTTAATAAATGGGGTGGTTTGCACAAGATGCATTGAATCAAAACTGAGGTTTCGCAAATATTTTTCTGGCAAGTTTTTTTTGTCTGACTTTATTCAATAATGCAGGACTTTTGTTGTAAGCTACAAATACATTGATTTTGTCCAACTTGAAGATCATATTCCAGGGCCTCCATACAATAAAGTGCTGCACTATTCCTACCAGGCATTAGTGTTTGCAGGGTCAGAAGCAAGTGTAAAATATTTAATCTTAAATCCTGCACTTTTTCTAGTGGGGTATACTACCACAAGAAAATTTTTAGTGGTACAGTATCAACTAATTTGAAGCATGAAAGAAGCAGTGCAGATGCGAGAAAAAAAAATCGCAGCTCAGTATGAAGTGGACAAAGAAACGAGCCATAAAACAGAGATGTCATAATTGTTTGAATCGTGTTACGTGGTTTTTTTCCTCTGCAGTTTCATTTTACTGTGCACCTTCTAGCCGAAGGACACCTTTTTTTTTTAACAGTGTCCTATTGGTTCAGTGTATTGAGGTGCATTAATCTATCACACTTTACTTGTTATGTTGTACTATGCTTATGAGCTTATGGTGTACATGGCAGATCGAAGTGAGCAATTGTTTGGCTTATACAGTTTCATTAAAAAGGATTGCTGTTTAAACACGTCATATGGTCACTGAGTGTACATGTGCCAGTTTCTGCGGGTTGGACTTGCCATTGTACAAGAAAACCTTTCTAGCCCTATCCATGCTTTATACGCATTTCTTACAGTAAACCATTTTGGAATTAAGGTAATGACTGTTTTGCAACTTTGCACCTGGCACAATAGCCAAGCCTGCATTCATGGTTAGCTTCACCTTTTAGTAGGGAGTAAACCAGACTTTAGTGACATCTTGATGCATTAGCCTATATAAGTAAACAGTTTCTGAAAAGCCATCAAATGCAGTGGAAAGTAAGGTTTACTAATGGGGTACATTCACTTCTTACTTTTATATAGACTTCACGGAAGAACTTTTTACCAGCATTCAAGGTAGTGGTGGCTTTTGCATAAAAGTACTACCATATAATTTCTCGAAACCATTCATGTAATGAACACAAAATTTTCACAGAATTGTTCAAGGTGTTTAAATTAAGTTCATTACATAATGGCTTTGATATTTTCAACTGTAACCTGGAATAAGCATATGAACCTGAGATGGCATTTATAAGAACTTTTAGAGTGCTGTAAGCCATATGAAAGATATTTTCACACTTAGTTCTATGTACATAATGTGGATGTGTTCCGTGTACTTTAAAAGGGTTTTAAGCATGCTACGGTAAGTCCTGTTCTGCTCTTAGCTTGCCTTGTCTAGAAAGAATTTGTTGAAAGTGCCTTGTGGCAAACTGTGTGAAAGTGCACAAATAAATTGCAATTTGAACAGTGTGCGTGTTTATTTGGCAGTTTTTCATCATATTGCTCAGTTTCTTATATAATACAATTCTGGAATGCCTCCCATGAAAATCCAGCGTAAAATTCTGTAAATATGCACAATCTAGGGTAAATAAGGCACTTCGTGGTTTCAAGGATACTTGTAGCTGTTCTGAAACATTCGCAATATAAGCAGTAAACATTAGAAGCTGCTTCAGCAACAAGACAACATACAAGTGTGAATATCTGTCATCAGCTGAACATAACACCAGGAATATTCCTGACTTTGGACTTAGCACATTCATGGAAGTAGCCAGTACCCTATTCTAGAAGGCTACAATCACTAGTGGTCTTAAGATGTACACAAGGCCTTGCATAGCATGTCCTTGCATGTTGATCTGAAATAAAAGAGAGAGATCAAGGTTAGTGTGCAAGTTAATGTTTGACATTTAAATGCACTTTCACCTAAGGCTGTCAGAAAACTTGGTAAACTAAGGAAGTCATTGCAGTGAGATCACTCGAAGAGGGGAAAACACGGGATGCCTCACTTGGCACCATTTAATGTGTTTGTCATGGTGAAAGCTTTTAACAGCACAAAAAGTTGCTGTGCGCTCTGGTTAGAGCTTCCCTCATTTTCCTACTATTGACCAACTGAAGATAGTGTGTATGTAGGCCATTGTTGACCATTTAATGCCTCAATTATGAAACTGTTGAATAAAATTGTTTCCATTTTCCAGCTTTAAATATAACCTTGAAATGATTCCACTCTTAAACTATCTAAAATGCAACTTTAATGCATACTTTTATGTATGTCGCCTATTCTCCATATGCCACAGAAGTGAAGACCTTGCAAAACGTACTTCGCAACTACGTGATATGTCGTGTGCCACACTCTTGGGTGCATACACACCAAATAAACAAAATTATTAAAGAACTTACATCAACCAGGCGAGAAAGAACGAAGTGAAAGTTGTTGCACGTGCTTCGCACTCTCCACTGTCAGTTACAAAACAATTAGTTCAAACATAGAATACTTTGGATGAGAAGGCACTAGATTTTCCATGCTGAAAGCTACGTTCCTTGTGAGTACTTGACAGCCGGCATTAAAGACGGCATGCATTTCGCGACTTGCTTGCTCGGAAGTTTTTCTGTGTATCGCAAATTTGCGACACTCGGCAGTAAAGGGTTAACTATCTATGACATGCAATAAAGGTTTTCAAAATTCAGCAGCAACAAGTCTCCTTAATGAAAGAATATGTACCCACTTTTAGAGTGAACACGCAAACTTGAAGTTTGGCTTAGCAGAGCAACAGTGCACCCTTGCATCAAATCAAAATTTGTGTTGGTGCATTGTGGCTTCATTGTTGCACTTTTTTTGGTGAGATAAACTTAAATAGCAGTAGTATGCAGATGGGCCTATCATGCCTGCCTATCACAGTTGCCAGATGCTATCGAGCTAACAAGCAAGTAATCATCACTAAATAAGCCCAGACAAGCGGTGCGACTTTCAAAAGGAAGCCCTAAAGAAAGGAAAATTTTGTCTATTTCCCATTCTTGAAATATTTCTAATAAGGAAATTTCACTTGAGTATGCATATGAGTTAAAGAATCACTAATTATTTTGCACAGTAAAAATATACGCAAACATCAATGAAAACACATTTTACATCATACAAAAATGGTGCGTAAAGACAAAGGTCTTGTGAAAAAAGGACACAGACTGTCTTTCACTAATCCTCGTTTTTTGTGCTGTATTTATGTGAAGTATGTAGTACCATAACACCCAAGCAACGATTTTAGCAACATAGTTACATTGTCTCCAGGGTAGTCGTCATTAGGTTGAATGCTCAATTAATGTTACTTAATTTCCCCAATGTCTGTATTACTTCAACACTCATCTGTTCGTAGTCATCGACAAATGCACTATTTGTGAATGTTATCACTGAACTAACTATACTTGCTAAAAAAAAGCAACAAGCGACTCGACGAAAAAAGAAGCCCGAATTCACTTAATATAAGCTGAATTGGCAACTCTGCCGCCCATGCATGGCACTGTGGATTACCTGCCCTCAAGCGAATGATCTGTATTGACAGCAGCAAAACCTCTCAACATTCATGGAGAACGAATTGGCTTGCTTCTTTAATAACTGCTGGTGATGTTAATAAAAGGCAAACAATTTTCAAGTAAGATTATTGTTTACTGGCATCGATGCCCTTAGCAGGGCCACAAAATGGTGAAACCGTCTGCTTTTTATTGTAATGAAAGAAGTTCTAAGTAATGCAAATGTGGTGCACTCAAACAATTTAGTTCATGAAGTAAGGCCATGTCTCTGTGTGGCCGCACTGTTCCAACACTTCATTGTCAAGAATCGCCTGCGAAGTCGCATCATTTCGCGAGACGCATCGTTGTTTATATTCCAATAACGAAAGTTAAGTTTTTAAATACTGTGCTCTTGGTATACTATAAGAAATTAATATAGCAAAGCTTCACTTAAACTTGAAGGGGCTCCAGGAAAGTGCATGTTAAAGTAAAAGTTTGGGGAACTGAAATAGCTGTGCTATAGCTAGTTATCACAAGCTGATGGAAACATTAGGTGTTCAATTGAATTTTCAACCAATTTATTTGTAATGCTTCTCATTTGCATGTGAATTTGTCTACTGAGGATCTTGTGAAGAATGTAGTATTCTTCCGCTACACTTGTGCTCTTAAGACTGCAGTGATTATAGATTGAGTTATTGTATCCAAGCTCTAGTGAACATTCTTTGCCACAACAGTCTGTGGGACAGAAAATGACTCCAGTTTCTGACTCCAGATATAGTTTTTCCAGAGACATGTGCTCAACGTTTGGCACTAAGATAACTAGCATGCAGTTGTAGCGTTGCAAATATGCAGGCAACCAATCGAGCTCAAAGCCAATGGGGCCCACTTTTGGTCATGTGGTAATGAAGCGCTCTCATCGGAGCAAAATCTAGGCCTATGCTATTACCTCCGGTGGCATGCTGTTGGGAGTCGACCATGCAGGGTATGCTACAAAAAGTAGGGTTGTTCTAGTTGAAGTGGACAACATGACTGGCGAGGCATTGGATGGTGTGATTGAAAATGTTAGAAGTACTAAAACATGCTGTGTACTAAATTTCGTTAAATTGAAGTGAGTTACTATTGAGTTTAATTGCACTTCCATGAGAACTTTAAAAAATTAGTACAACTGAATAGTTTATCCGGCATTTGTTCAACGACACTTAACTGAACGCATGCACTAGCTCATATATTTTGCAAATTACTGTAGCTGCCTACTTTTTTCCGCTTAAGAAAATACTAAATGTTAAAATTGAAAATTGGTAACACTCTCAAATCTGAGCTTTAAGCTAATCACTGCAGGAACATTACTATCCAGAACATACCGAAAGTGGAGCGCTAAGAACTTTGCCTGCAGTATTTCGTACAAAGAACCGAATTCCCACTGTTTTCGAGCACTATTCAGAAGTTTCTTTTTACCATGGATGAACGGAGAACGAGCCCATCTCGAAAAATTCAAAAGGCACACCAGGTGTTGGAAACCGAAAAGGGTTCTTCGGTGCCAGCGCTAACAAGCTGTAATGTGCAGTTTTTATTTGCGAATATTTAAGATTGCGCTGCACCCATCTACTCCTTCCGGAGTGAGTGGCAAAGCCACGAGCGAAGACTTCCATAGCCCCTTTCAAACCACTTGCCTTGTTCGTCTTCACGCTGCAGACTTGTTACTTCCCCAGTACGCTTCCATAATGATCACCGTACTGTTGGTTAGCGATGGACCAACCAGGGGATACATTTGGGACATGTATGTGCACAGCCAACTGAATAGACGAAAAACGGGGGGGGGGGGGGGGGGAATGCGCTTTAGTACAAATGCACCTGTTTGTATTCCCTACCCGGAGTCACATGACGAGCGTCATATTGATACAGGAGCGTAAGAAATAATTAAAAACTTACAAGAGGTAGCAACATATCGACGTCGTAACGATCATGGCCTGAATGAGGCTGCAAGTGAAATTTGACAGTTGTATCGGTTAGCGAAAAGACTTCGCGGCGCAAAGCGGTGTGCAGTGTTCCATCAGTGACCAACTCACCTGCGATGCGAGCCTTTCCGAATGAACCAAGGCACTATGGCACCGACGACAACCCAGAAAACACTTACGATAGAAACGGCAGCTACGTCTGCTCCCATTTTAAAGCCGGATCAAAACGTGAACAATGTGTCGAATACTGTCACTAAGCTTCGTAGATTTCGCTCGTGGTGTGCGTACGCTTACTAGGGCGTCATTCCGTCGACGCTCCCCGCTTGGACCGGAAACATCGGCCCCTGCAGCCGGAAGTAGGCGCTCCGGCAGCACCACCGTACGGAAAATATACTCTATGCGGTGATTGTTTACGCTTTCGCAAAAAGTGTTTTAATCCAAGGCACAGTGGTCCCAGCGATACCCAGCCATTGGTTTCTTGCGTTATTTTGTGCTTCATCCGCTTCTGTTTGCCGAAGAGCCGCACGGTCTGTCTCATTCGTGACTAGCCCGAGTAACCACAAAATTGTTGTACGGAACTCTATATCTAGAGGCTAGCCATCCGAACGCATCAGACTTTCGCTTGGTGGGTGTTTTTGGTCTGTCGTGTACAGAACTTTAACTTTCGCTGAGAAGGCGTGCGCAAGATTCTCCAGAGAGGGGGAGGGGGGGGGAGTGCTATTAGCACTCTTTTTCCCTGGTCCTCGACCGCTATTATTGTCCAAATCCTGCATCGCCATAACACCCTGTACGCTAAACGATCAGTCTAAAGCTTTATTGACCTTTTTTACGGAGAGGAGGATTTCCTCCATTCTGAGCTGTTGCACGAGAGTACGAAAGCCACCGTCACAGTCTCGGCAGTGCATTTCTTGGGGGGTCACGCGCGCTAACAACCATGCTAATAACAGCCCAGAGAGGATTATGGCGGCACCCAGAACGCCTTGAGTGAAAAGGTCTATATCAGGCTAGAGTTACTGTATATGCTACCTTTAGGTAGCATATACAGTATGCTACTTAAAGGTAGCATGCTACCTAAATGTAACATATACTGTAACTCTATATCAGACAGACTTTGCGCGCCCCCTTCGTTGTTTAACATGGACTTCCTTCATGTTTTCTAAGAAAGGGGGAGGGGGCGTCCATGCCCTAAGCGCGCGGGTTGCGAGTCCGGGCTATGCCGCCCTCACGGAAGTACAATTTCGTGGTAGTTTTTAAATGGCACTTTGGACCCCAAAATATTTTACTCAGTATAATGGATTTTACAATTTAATATAGAATGAAATAATTCCGAGCGCAGTCATCATTTCGTTATATTTTCAGCCGATATCAAAACACTTGCTAAATTGACTGTGAAAGCGTGTGTTAGCCAGCCATCATTTTCATTCTTAGTGCATCATTTAGGCAGTGTCAGTCCCTAGTAGGTGTTTGCGTCAGCTGGTGTAAACTGTATGGGGTCAACACATCGTGTGGGATAAACTGTGAACGGCAGTTTTGCTAAGATTACTGCTAGTGCAAAACAAGTATGGTGCATATCATAGATGCAAGCATTGTGCTATTTTGCGACACTGTAATAAATCTTGTATCTGAACACCTCAGCATAGGGTCCTTGCTGCATGCAACACTGAAAATGAACCAGCAGCATGTTAAGGAGAGAGTTACTTGGCCATTTAAAAAACTATCGCTTCAAGAAAAGTTGCTGGAACATGAAATGACTTTTGAGTATCAAGAACATGCTCATTTTGTAACAGCAGAGTTAAAATATTGTGTTTCGATACATATGCCATTCAGAAATGGTCAAATAAGAGCTTATGATAGAAGTGCTGAGTGCATCATCATTTATGAAACACATTAAGTATTATAGTAGAATTTAGGGTGCTCGTGTGGTTCTTTCTAAGTCTCTCTTTTTGCGCTAAATTCTACTATGATGCTGAACTAACTCGGCCGAAAAGCCACTCTTCCGAAATGTAAAGCGTGTGCCATTAGGTGCACATTGAGTAAAGTTAAATATAAGACATTGTTTTAAAGGAGTGCAGACATAGTGAAATTGTTCAAACAAAAATTGCTTCACCAAAATTGAGAAAAATTTGCAGGTTGTCTTAAGGTGAGGCAATCTCATTAATTAAAAATGAAGCCGTGATGAGGTATTGCAAGATCCTTGCATAATTATTGCAGCCTAGCTGCTCTAGAATCGTACGCTCTCACCATTGGCACCTCTTATCTCTTATAATAAACATGAAATGAATATTTGGCAAATTCTAATGGTGAATAGTGAAATCAATTAAATTGATTATGAATCAATAAGAAAACACTAATCTACCTAAAATTCAAAATATTCATGCATCTCTGGTATACTGACATGTTTAAAATGGTTATCACAGGTGCCTCAAAATAAACCATACAGAAGTTGCTAGTAATAGATTTTACATGACGTCACGGGTGCAGCTTTTTAACAAGCAGGTACTAAACTGAACATTATGGCTATGATGATGTTAGTGTTAGTGACTTCCTTGTTATAACTATAGAACCCACAAGTCGTATACCATAAACATTCACACAATCTCAAGAATGCAGCTTTCTAATGAGCTGGTACTACTACATGGCACAAAAAAATGCAGGCCATCCATTGCAGCCTAAGGCTTATTTTATTGGTACGCAAGTCAATTTAATGACATGAAGGAATAAATATATTATTAATTGTGACTAGAATCATGGCATAAAGTTGGTCAGAAAGTGCAAGCCCTATACGAGAGCATGCAAGAAAAACGGGATAGAGGGGGGGAGGGTCACATGACATATACTGCTACACACCGACACTAACAATAGAAAATATCAGGTACAAAGCAACAGAACAGGAAAAGGAACAAAACAGGGTCTATGAATCTCAATTTGTTGACACTCTGAACATGAACTGTGTCTCAATTCGTTCAGCTAAAGTGCAACCAAGTATGGCATGCAGGCATCAATGTGTGATGCAAGCAGTGAGGTTTGGACAACAACAATACTTATCTGGTGAAAATCATGTAAACCGTTTTTCTTCATCACTGGGAACTGCATGTACAGTCGTGGACAAATGAAACCTGAGCAACAAATTACTAACTAGAGCGCCTTTCGTAAGCGAGAACACAAGAGCACAATCCTGGACAAGCCAGAAAGTGTTTGGGCCTCACACTAAAGTAGGTTTGAGATTGGGCTGGTTGGTAAACGTATCTCACATGCGCACAAATGTACCGCAAATCATGTACCTCACACTAAATATGCTAGTTGAAATCATGCCATTATTAAGTATACGACCACAAACAAAAATTAACAAGCATATTTTAGCTAGCCCGAACTTGTTCATATTTAATTTGTCCATGAATGCTGATTGACAGCTGGGAGCTATTGACAGCTATAATCTCTACAATTATAGTTATGTAATGAGCCAAAATCAAGCTTTGAAAACCTGAGAAATAATGTACATAAGGAGGACACAGCAAAATTACCAATTTTGGCTCTTCCCATGCAATAAGAGATAGACATATTAAATAAACACAGTAGAAGATGGCACGATCTGTCGAGTACACAGAATACTATCCACTGTAACATTTTTTTGCAAAGGAAGTGTTTAAAAATGCAATAATTTTTTTTTCTCCACTACACAGTACTGATGTGCACTAACTTCTGAAACCATGAGTAAAGCAGCTTAGGAAGCTGTTTTGGAAAAAGAAAGAGAACTGGCACAGAAAAACAAAATGGAACAGTTGTGGTACGCAGGATGCATTATACCCATAGAGTATTCTAATAATAATAACTGTTGGGGTTTCACATTCTCATAGAGCACTGATCCTAAACATCTGATATAATACACAATGGTGCAGCTTAAATCCTGGAAATGAATGAAGCAGAAGACATTTTCAGGCCAGCAGGTAAGTGATTCCCATATAGCTTTCTACATCCATTCATGTCGCATAATGATGACAGTTTTGTTGCTCAGAAGGGGTCCCATCAGAGGATTCATCTGCGCCATGTATGCACACAGCCAGCTGAAAGCAA
This sequence comes from Rhipicephalus microplus, assembly GCF_043290135.1. Classification (NCBI taxonomy): domain Eukaryota; kingdom Metazoa; phylum Arthropoda; class Arachnida; order Ixodida; family Ixodidae; genus Rhipicephalus; species Rhipicephalus microplus. The sequence goes on along the minus strand of NC_134710.1, from coordinate 35,151,203 downwards.
AAAAATATGGCATCAGTTTCTACGAGTAATAATTTATGCAGGTTAACAAAACAGATGCAACTCACAATGTATAGCAGAGGGCAGCTGTAGTGACAATCATTGTCTGGATTAGCCTGCAACCAAAATGTTAAAACCAGTAAGACACACAAAGACTTCCATGAGAATCATGAGCAAGACTGCAATATTATTGTGGTAGTGATGACTGATTCATTTTAAAGAAGCTTGTGCTGTACAAAAATGATGGCCAATAATTTCGTAATGACTATAGGTGGGTGTCAAACTGGTAGTGGGGGAGGACAGTCATGAGAAAGAGAAAAGATGCCTACCCCAGCTTTCTCCTTTCACACCAATGCATCTAGGTAATCTTCTAGCTGATTATTAGGAAGGAAAAGATATATAAATGATATGTGAAGGCTTGAACTGAGCGCACTTTTTATGCCAGTATGTTTCATTTTGCAATTCAGTGGTAGCACTTTTACGAATATATCGTGAGGGGTGCACAGTCAGAACAAGTGTGTTTGAAAAAATAAGCGAGGTTATTTGATGAACACATAATGATCTTTGAAAAGAACTTGAACTGTTGAACTTCCATGTACAAAACATTGCTTGCAACACACTTAGTACAAGGCACAAGTGTAAATCTTCCCTTTATAATAATATTCATAGCAATGAGCTGCACTGACAGAAAATAAAACACACCTGAATTCAATAACAAATCACTCATGCATTTTGTAGATCATTTTATACCCACTCCTTGAGTCGGATAGGTCAAAATACTGTAATGTTAATATGTAAATTAAAAAAAATATGGTGAGTATGAAAATTCAGAAATAAACTGAAAAATAAATATGAGAACTGAACTCGATTTGGCGGAGAGGAGTTTATATTTAGAGTTCAAATCTCGCTGCCAGAATGAATCTTGGATTTCCGTGCAAACCTTTCAGTCGCTGCGACCAAGAGTCGAAGCTAGTGGTGAGCAAGGATAATTGCGAGCGAGCGTGTACTTTACGTATTGCTACGGCGTCTTCTTGACTTACATAATTTTCTTTACCAAGCTTTCAGAAAGCGGTTAATATCACACTAATTTGTTACTGACTGGCGCCGATAGTCACCGCAGCATCAGATGTCTTTTCCAAAACCACGACATGGTTACGAGAAACGCCGTAGTTAAGGGATCGGAAAATTTTGACCACATGGTGTTCTTGCGCCTCAATTTTAGCAGGCGAGCCTCAAGCGTTTTACCTGCATCTAAAATGCCGCCGTCTAGTCTCTACGACGAAACTGCATGGTCGAAACGACGTCTAGTCTCTACGACGAATCTAGTCTCTACGACGAAACTGCATGGTCGAAACGTTGATGGATGCCTTCACCAATGCGCCCTACTGTTTTCCCCCGTGAAATGCTCACACTCGCAACAAACGACTGCCAGAGAATCGAGTGAGTTAAGACAGTTAAAGATGCGTGAACTGTACCACCACCGAGATATTCTAGACTGGTCGAAAGAAATGTAGCACAGCAGTTGGCGACTGCCTTGACGACATAAAGACGTCTTAACGCAAGCACTGTCGAAAATGCAACCGACACAATTTACATGCACTCAATAAGTAATGTAAAATACAAGGAACATGCACATCCGCAAAACGTGTGGCTGAAGAACTTGCCCGCGGTTGTTTCCCTTCGGCACAAACCACGGAATCACGCCGCCCACACTCAGCCAGAAAAGTGTGAATAGGGTGACCGGCGTTGCTGAAGCGCCCATGCTGCAGCTTTATCCTCTATATTTTTTATACTTTACTTCACGTAGTTTCGCCAGCAGCCTTACAAATACAGAGGAATTTTGTGAATACACTGCAGCAAGTTCACGGACTGGCTTGTTTACATAATTCTGTGGTTATGTACAGTGCACTGCTCCTGCCCCTATGGCTTTTCCGCAAGACACACAGCACAACTAATTTTACGGTTTTTAGCTAAGCCAAGCCAGTGACATATTGCGAGCTTCGCAGTCACGCCGTAAAACGTCGCCAACATCAAAACAACGACAGCGCGTCTTTTGCGTAAGTAAACGCTTTTTGTCAAACAAATAAACTTAAGACATAAAAATAAACAACTTTCTTGTTATTTTTAGGTAAAAATATTACAAGCCAGTTTAAATGCTTAAATAATTGTTCGCGAAACGGGAGTTGCTAAGCGCGGGAGCAGACGACAGTAGCGGATGACTCGTATGCGGGAGCATCAGCCGGCGCAGTCGCAGCAAGCTGCATCAGTTCATGATGGCATCGAATTATCACGCATATTGCTGCGCAAAATGGTGCAGCAGCTCCGCAAAGAATGGTGTGAAGCACTTCTTCAGGGTTCCTACAGACAACAGGTACGTTCATCCACGTCATTTCGTATGAATGCCGCTGACTAGTTGGAGGCGAGCCAGAACGCGCGCCATTCAGCAACGAAGCCGTAACGTGAATCCGTGAAAAATAAGTTTTATCGTTATCAGCGACATCAATATGTAAGTTTTCTTCGATCTTTGTCCGCACAGTTTATGACAAATAAAATTGCAACAAGTATTTGGTTGCCCGCGAAGGATCTACTGCGCAATACTTTGGCCGGTCATTATATTCGCTATTGCGCTCTTTACAGAGAGCCTCGTGATAGAATAGGTGAACTTAACGCCAGGCGTGAGAAGCGTAGGTAACCTGGGCGTAGTTACATTATTAGCTTCAGCGTATCTATAGGTATGTATATAACGAGGTCGCGATTCTCTCCAAATCTCCTTACTGAGCGCTGCAGCAAGTTCGCAGCAGTCTGAGGCGACGCGAAATAAGTATGTACGAACTTGGAATTGTCGATTTTAGAAACAGTCAGGTTGTAGTATCGCGAATAAACGGAAACAGACTAAACACATGCGCTCTCCCATAGTTGTATCGTCCGCGCCCTCCTGGTGCTTGCATAGAGAGCGGCAAGGTTCCTTTTGGCGTTGCATAAGTGGTTGCCAGACTGGAAGGGTAGTTGTTGCCAGACTGTCGCTAAATTTGGCAGAAAAATTTTTCTTTTGTAGTTGTGGCTTCTTTGTAAGAGTTTGGTGCTATCCGCGGTGCATTTCTTGGCTGAAAATTTTTCTCCTGTAGTTGTGGCTTCTCCGTAAGAGTTTGGTGCTATCCGCGGTGCATTTTTTGGTTGAGCTCTCACCGATCGGCCCGCCGTCCTCGAACTCCTCTGACCGTCTTCCAGTCTTTTTCTTTCATATCAAACTTGGCCTCTCTCTCTATCACTTTTGATTGATTGATATGTGGGGTTTGACGTCCCAAAACCACCATATGATTATGAGAGACGCCGTAGTGGAGGGCTCCGGAAATTTAGATCACCTGGGGTTCTTTCACGTGCACCCAAATCTGAGCACACGGGCCTACAACATTTCTGCCTCCATCGGAAATGCAGCCGCCGCAGCCGGGATTCGATCCCTCTCTATCACTTTTAATCCCTTCTTATATCTTCCCTCGTGAGTAGAGTTACGATAATCACTTTGCATTTTTCTTATTTATACATCACTACCTTCACCCTCCACCCCCTGGCCCGGCCGCAATGTTTCCCCGAAATCAAATTCTTCGTGTACATCTCCCTGGCGAAAGAACTGAAACTCTTCCATGTTTTTTCACCTCTTGATGTGTCATACACAATATCTCTGTCTCACAAACACCAGGGGCATACTCTAGCAAAAATGCCAGTAGAGAAATCTATTGGTCCTATGGAGAAATCTTATTTGGTCTATAAGAGCTGTATTGGGACTTTATAGGTTTCTTTTTAATTCTATTGGCACCAATAAAAACCAATTGACCCTATCTATTTGTCACCAATAAGACCTATTGGTTGTACCTATTTGTCACCTATAGAACCAATAGACACGTATTGGCACTATTAGGGTTCAATAGGAGACACCTATTTGTCTCCTATAGGACCAATAAACATGTATTATTACGCATAGGCAACAGCTATTTGTGCGTATTGGTACCAATAGCCTCTGATAGGCGAGACGGATTTGCCGTCTATAGAACCAATAAATAGCAGCTATTTGTCATTTATAAAACCAGCAGCTGTGAATTGCCACCAGAATCAAATAATTGTGGTGTTACATGCATGCGTATTAAATGGTCATCCACATGTACATCACTTAGTAGTGAATCTAATGGAAAGGGAGTTTTTGATTGGCTCAATATGTGAGCAAAGTGACAACTAGCTGTTATTTTCATACGTGGTGTTTCAAAAACATTGCACCCACATTTTTTCCATAAGTGTCCCCAATATAATTTCACACCTGTGAATTTGAGTAATCTCACAATGTACTCAACATTATGATTATTACACTTGTGGGATAAGACAGCAAAAATTAAGGTTCAACTTACCATAAGAGTTGAAAAAAGAGCGTCGCTGTAGCTAATATGTTTCAGCAAGAAAACTCGATGTTCATGTAAAGGCAGCAGCGTACTGCTTACTTTCGAAGAGCATGCAAACGGAGGAGGGGAGGGAATAGGCTAATAACAAAATGAGCGAAGCCGAAGTGTACGGTATAAACTTAATTGTCCTCCATGTACAGTGTACTCCATGCGCCTGGCCAAGCTCTACAAACATGGTGACCACGGCGTCTTATGCATGGAGGAATGGTCTTATGTGTTCTTTTATGTGACACAGCACAGTGCTAGGGAATAAAACAGAAACTGACCTCCTTCAGTTACAAATGTTCTGGTATTCTAGTTCCCTGTATTTTAGCACACGGTCTGCCAGAATAAATGACAACTTCAACATTTCGCACTGGTGCGCTGCTTAGTCTAATCATCGCAGCACCTTAAACCCGTATTCGGAAACCAACCTTGGCCCTACCTCACGTTTTCCTCAAGTTCCTGTACTCACTACTTGCATTATATGGCCACAGAAATGCTAACAGGGTTAAAGATAACAAGATTGGTTCATGCATACTGGCCTACTTTGTTCATCAAGTGCAATAAAGGCTTAAAAACAATAAGGAAAACCTGAAGTAAGGTTTAGGTTGGTTTCTGAATACGGGCTTTAGAGGACACCAAAAGAACTGTGGATGTGGACAGTTTCAGCGCGTTTTACCTAGCAGAGCGCGCTCCAAACTTAAGGGAAAAAAAAAAACCGAAAAAAAAACGACCTCAGAGCTTCTACTCCGTATAATATGAGACCCCAGGCTCTAAAAGCCTTACCCTTGAAAACATGACCTCCGAGATTTGCACGCGCCCAAGGTGAGCTTGCACACACGGAAGGTGTTATGTGGTGACACGATGAGAGAGAAAACTCTGCTGAGTACTCCTACGGTGTTCTATCACAGAATGCTTGCAGACGTGTGGCGCGAGCTGGTGCAGCTGACCACGTATGGCACTCGCACCACGGCCTGACCAGAGTAGAGCTACTGTATATGCTACCTAAATGCAGGTAGCATATACATAAACTCTAGACCAAAGAGAACGCGCGCGCACGCAAGTCCAGCCGTGCTCGCACAAAGTTGCGTTTGCGACAGTGGAACCTAGGCATCTTAGTCCAACCCATCTAACTTGCTAAACAACGGGAGTTAGTTTGATATAGTGCAGAGTTCAATATAAACATTTCAGAGAATTTACTGTAGTCTAGATGAGACTTTCGGTGCGCAAGTTGGCTTCCCGGCACTTTTTCACAATACAAGAAAAAAAGGCAATAAACAGGAAAGTTATTAATTATGATTTGTTGTTGGGGGCACAGTCAGAGCCATAGTAAAGAATCACATAGACACCAAAAATGCAGAACTACAAAGCAGTTTTGTTTTTACACACATTGCAAACACATATCCGAAGGAGTCTGCAACACATATGCAATTGTCCAAATAAGGCTTTTGTAGCAACATTTTGCAACATTTATCATTGCAGAAACTGAGAGCAAATATAGCAGTGCTGTATGTATAACTTAAGTTGATATTAAAGGTGAGAAGGGTGTATTTCCATTTAATAATGTTCACTTAAGGTAGTATAATTAGATTAGGTTTCAAGCATTATTACTTAAACTGCTAATAATGTGTTATGAAATTAAATATTTAACCTCATACATTAAACACCACCACATAGGTCAGCAAAACATTTTCCTCAACCACACTCGGTCACTAATATGTTAATAAACAGGTCTAGCACGCCGACTCGCGCATCCGTCAGTGTAAAATGAGCTTTTAAAACACCAGCAGTATGCCACAATCGTTGCTCCACAATATTGCTGCATATTTAATTGGATGTATTCGTATTTCACCTGTTAAGACTCTTAAGAATGCTCAGTGCCGATTGCGACGCATTGTTCGAGAAACCGAATTCGCACTTGTTGAAGACCGTTCTGTTTGGTTAAGGCTCAGATGTTCAATGCTGCATGCATAAACGTCTATGATGCACACTGCAGATCACTTGGCTGATGCTCTGCTCGATGTTTCATTTTTTTTTTGGGCACAGGTTTGCCCAAATGAAAAAGTGCCAGGCCTGCACGGCATAGCCACAGTGCAAGCTGGAAGAGCGACCCACTGCACCATAAATCATAATTTTTGTGTAGTAAGAAAGAGTACACTATTCCATTATTTGCCATTTTTTTGTAGAAGCACGGTACGTGCTACACACTTATAAGGCATTGCGTACTTTGTTGATGCTCTGGCTGAAAACGAAGAATTTTGCTTAGACTTCTCCGTAATGGGTTGAAGCTTTCACCAACTCACTTGTTATGCTATTCACAATGTGCGACACCTGGTAGTTACTTTACTGCTCTAAAACGCTTTATCACAGGTTAACAAGATCCCTTTCCTGGTATGAAACCTGCATAGGGTCGGTTCGCGACGAAGTTTCAAGCACCGGCGTAGCTCAGTGGTAGAATATTAGCCTGCCACGCAGAGGACTTGGCTTTGAATCCCATTCTATCCTTAGTAGTTTTATTTAGTTTTTTTTCTTATTTCTCACCATAGTGGTTATGAACTTTTAGGCAGTGGCAGACAACTACAGCACAAAAATCGGCCCTTGTTGTGATAAAAGTTGTCTTGAACAGGCAGACAGTGCTTGTACACAAGTAAAACTGGTAGCATAAATATTTGTATAAGATATGACAAGTCAATGTCATGACCACATGGAAATACACTCCATGGCAATACATCTAAAGTTGGAGCTGAAATTTGGGCTAGTTCATTTTGACTTGAATACATACTGTAGCAAAACAAAAGGGCACGAAAAGATGCACACACAAGTTTATTTACATACACAGGGAGGCACACAGGCGCACTAAGTGACCCTCAATTGTCCTCACAAAAAAAATTGGGGGACCCTTAAGCATCACCTTCAAAATTTGAACGCATTGATTGATATGTGGGGTTTAACGTCCCAAAAACACCATATGATTATGAGAGACACCGTAGTAGAGGGCTCCGGAAGAGTTGAACGCAATAACGATATTCTGTTCCCAGTGCATACTTCAAACACTTAGTGAATAGCACTTTTCATTGCATGATGTTACTCAAGAAGTTTACAATGTGGATTACTAGGATATAAGCAATAAAGCTGAAAGTGGCTGGTGTCAGTGAAGCTTTCGCATATGGCTGCATTTTTTGTAATGGGTAGAGTACATTTAACCACAAGCAATTATTCACACGAATTTCTTCGCACTTGCTATACACCCACTATGCGGTCTCAGGGAATTCATGCAGTGCCTTTTGTAATGGGTGGCCGACTTTAAACCACGAAGTTATGATAATCACATGCTCCGATGCCCGATGGCAATGCAGACTTGTACCACACAATAATACTGTGATATTACACATACTGTGAAGCTTCTATACAGGATGCGCGTTTGTAAGGCTAAGAGCTTCTCAAGCTCCCTATAGCAGCTTTTTTTTGCCCCTGCTATTGTGTAACAATGTTTACAATGAAAACAAAAAGAATTAGAGCATGAACTTTATTTTCACTGCAGTTCCAAGCAGAGGAAGTTCTTTTCACTGCATTTTCAGGCAGACGCGTGACTGTGTGATAGAACACCTGCTTGCCACACAAATGCACTGGGTTCCATCCTCACTTGGACATGAAATGTTTTGTTATTTACATCTTGATTTTCCGCTCACAACCGATGCCACCACCGCAATTTTTTGCAAAATGAGCTCTTAAACACTATCGTATAAAAAAAATCAGCTTCTTGAAAGGAGCATGCACAAGTATAGCTTGATTTGACAACATAATGGTGATGATACAATCAGTTTAGACTTTTAGTTATCATTTTGTGTCACGAGTTTGGAGTTAAATTATCAGTTGAAATCTAGTGGTTGTAGTGTTCGAATATTTCTGCATCCTTGTTTTGTTTTACTATAATATGTATACAATACACCTATTTATCTTGTCATCATCATCATCATCAGCCTGACTACGACTACTGCAGGACAAAGGCCTGTCCCATGTTCCGCCAGTCAACTCGGTATTGATCTTGTACCTTTAAACAAATAGTTAGCACTGGTTTCAATCAGATAAGGGCTTTTTATGAAATGCGCGACTCACACGAGATTTTGTAATAACTTCCCTCGGAAGAGTTTGGGGTGAGAGGTTATGACACTACCCCAACACAGGCCTCCGATAAATAAATATTGAAATGGTCCATCATGAACGCTAGCGCGTTCAGACATGCGTGAAAAAACTCATACAACCGTAAGCTGATATATGGCTGACAGTAATGCTGAAGATGAGACCACAGGACCATATGGTACTCAGCCAGACTCACTCACTCATACTTAGCGCCTGTTCAGAGAGTTTGCAGACCTATGGCAGCCACCACTGTGCCCACAGACTTAAACCTACAGTACACGTATATAAATGAAGTTGGTAGTATAAAAGTGTGCACACACATTTAAAAATGAAATATGAAAACAAAAACACAGACAGAACAATGACAGACATCTATGGGACGACAAGTCCTGCAGTTAATGGGACACAATTTTTATTATTCTTTTTTGTAATGGCCATAGGTCGAGAGAAAAAAAAAAGAGAAGAGGAGAGGCAGAGTCAAGCAGGTGTTATGGCTACTGCTTGTCCTCGCTCTATTTGCCCTTGTTTTGGCCATCCTTGTCCTTCTTGGCCGTGTCTCCCTGGGTGAGCTCTCCCAGTGCATTGCGGACAGTCTCGCTCTGGGGGTCCACACCAGGGAGGTTTTCAAGGACATACAGCAGGAAGGCGGGGTCCCGAATCATCTCGTAGTCTTCGGACTCTGCCTCATCCTGCACAACGGCCGTCACTGAAGCTTCAATGGGTTGAAGAGCACAGCTCAGGGGCAGGCAGAGTATTCGCCACCAACCCATTAGGTGTGGCCTACCTTCTTGAGCTCTTCGGATTCGTCCGTCTCCATGGGCTCCTCCTTGACAACTACTGCAGATGCTGCCCTTGTAGAAGGACCGTCAGACTCTGCAACATCAGCCAAGGTGTCGTTTGTTTAGCAGTTATCAATAGTATAGGAGTGAATACAGTATAGTAGTTTGAAGCGACGTTGGAGAAAGAAATGTTGGAGAAAATTTCTAACCATATTTGTATCAGATACCACCATGAAGGCGTTTCTTTTGTCTAAGTTGAAGCACTGGTGGGGTGGTGTTTCAAAGTTGTCTTATCAAGAACGAGACAATGCAGAGGCTGAATTGTATCTATGTAATAATTGTAATAATTTGGTGAAACCAAAGTGTTGCTGACAATACTTTACATGTGAAAGGCTAAGATGCCATTTTCTCAGCCTCTCCTCCTTTTTCAACTTCTGTGAAAGCCCAATTGATATGGCGGACAAGGCTGTGCTCTTTTCAAATCCGATGTTCCAAATCTGCCTCGTAGACGTCAATCTATAAGAACGTCTATAATTTTGAATGATAAAAATCTTGGGCGTCCCATTTTCCGATTTCTTGCCCTAATTTCAGGTCCAAAACAGCATTACCCGAGCCCCCACCTCTGTCTCATCAGTCATCTCTATGTTGTAACCAGAATTTTCTTGGGTCAACAAATTTGCAACCATAGCAGAGCCTGGCAGCTGTGCTGCAATAGGAGAGTGTGATGAGGTTAAGCATACTTAAAATTTGAAGGGGCCACTTCCAATCGAACTTAGACTGAATTTGTCTTTGAGAAGTTCGACCGACCGTAGCAGAGCCCAAACTGCAGCTTTGCCTCAATACGAGGCTGTGATGAGATGAAGCATACTGAAAACCTGAACGGGTCACTAAGTTAGACGTTGACTCTATATGTCTTTAGGAAGTTTGAATAGGAAACTTTCTAGAGCGATCAAATCAAACAGCAAACACTAACAGAAAAATGTTCGAAATTTCAAATATTCGCACACCTTTAGTTTAGGCATTTCAGAGACTGCCAACGGCTCAGTAAAACTTTTCTGATAGTGGCAAAAATTATAAGATCGTTCAACACAACTGTGCTAACGAGCATGATTTTATCCCACACAAAAGGAATTACGATTTTAATTTGACATTGAAAGTTGACAGAGAATAACTGCTAGCGTCACTTAACAATGTGGTTCAATCTACAGGCAAGAGAAGAAATCATCAGAGGTACACTCACTTTGCTTAAAAACAAACACATATAACTTGAAATTTTATTTTACGCACTTGAGGCAGGTGTAGGTTGTGCCGGAGCATTTTTTTTTTGCTTTTTTCCACCCCTCTCATGCATTCAAGAAGGCGCGCCTGGTGGTGCTATGGCGACACACACACACACACACACACACACACACACACACACACACACACACACACACACGCACGCACGCACGAGAGTCTTCGGCAAATAGCAGCGCGACTGATTTCAGGGAATTTTCAAACCATTCCTGCAAGTCCAGCGTAATACAGTCAAGTCCACATGCGTAAAAAGCACATTAGTCAACGACACCAGTATACACCGAGGTTCTACATAGAAAAAGATTTTGCCATTACATTCCGCTTCACCAAGGTGTGCATGCTGGAGCAAGGCTGATCTAGGCGAATTGGTTCGTAGCAATGGGAAGGCAGAGCGTGACAGACAATAGAAGAAGTGCTTGCTAATGTTCTTCGCCCACTGTTTCAGTTGCACTTCACTGTCCATGTTGGCACATTAGCATAAGCAATGCAGAACACCTACACACAGCTGAAAGACAGCTGGGACCCCAAATTTTTTTTGTGAAGCACGTTCTATGTTTGTATTAGTAGCACGTTTGGCATGAGTGGCACCACTACAGTTTGTTTAACAACGCCGGCATACCAGTGTTGCTGGAACAGATGAACTTTTCTGCTTGACTGCGGTGGTTTTCCAGGCCGACTAAACAAAGCTAGAAAAACTGTGGTAATAGTATTTTATACTCGAATTTCCAACAAACAAAGACTAAAAATTCCAACAAAGATTAAAAATTTATTTAGAAATAGCACAGAACATATATAGACACCACACCTTAATGCCCAGTTGCATTCAAGTAGCGTAACTCTTTTGGCGATATTGAAATGGAGGCTACGCAGACACATAGATCACCTAATTCTATTATTCTCTTGGCCTCAATGATTAGGAACACAATGACAATCCCAGAAGTGAATTGCGAGGTGGCCTTCTCTGCCATTTATGACGTTGTTATTATACTGCTTTAGCTTGTCATTCAGGCATGACTCGGTATGGCCTACCTAACTTGTACCACACAACAAGGGTAACTCGTAGACCACACGCGTCTGACAGCTTACATACTTGTTCTTGTGGTTCACATTGCAGGCTGGGGCTTTCCTGAGAAAAGGGTTAGTCATCTTGCAGAGACTGGAATGTTTTAACAAGACAGAGAAGACCATCGTTACATCAACATGTTTGGCTATATGTTTCAAATTATGGGATATGCGGTGTACATAAGGAATCAAAGCAAACTCGTACTGTGACCTCCTATTGCACAAGGAAAGTGGATTCGCCGTCTCCCTACGGTACCTTGACAAATAGAAAGCGCTTCAAGCGTTCTGTCTTTCCATGCCGCATAAATGTCCAGATCAAAAACTAAAAAGGGAAGCTAGAAAGCTCGGTGAGAATATGAACCTACCAAAGTTGGTTAGGGACATCACAAACAGCAAATCAGGCACTCTCAAGTTCTTCAGTGCAAAGACTCACATTGAGTTCGACTTAGGTAGAGTGGGACGGTAGTCTATAGGGAGCTTGCATGAACGGCGGCGACGCTATGCACTCGGGGAGTGCATCAGCGCAGTCGTGTTTGCGAGCGTTGGCGTAGCTTGCAGGCGTGATCGAGAGCGAGCACGATGCAAATTTAACTCCAAGAAATGTCTTGCACGATGTCAGCCTCACCGGAAGACTATATCACAACGCTGTGCCAGAAAGACCTCGAGCGTTACGATGCTCGCTTCGTGCGGGCAACAGTGCAAGCGACATGGACTTGTGGCCGCGCGTCGACAGCTCCAATATTCATGGATTTCTCGTTCCGAAGATGAGTTTGATTACCCGGGAGCTGTTGAAGTTGATAAAGGCCTTCGAGGGTCACAAGTTCTGACGAGTGGCTGGTTGTGGGAGCCGTACCTGGGTGATGAAATTCGCCGCCGATACCGTGGCCATCGTCACTCAAGTCATCATCATCATCAGCCTGACTACGTCCACCGCAGGACAGAGGCCTCTCCCATGTTCCGCCAGTTAACTCGGTCCTGTGCTTGCTGCTGCCAATTTGCACCCGCAAACTTCTTAATCTCATCTGACCACCTAACCTTCTGCTTCCCCCTAACCCGCTTGCCTTCTCTGGAAATCCAGTCAGTTACCCTTAATGACCAACGGTTATCCTGTCTACGCGCTACATGCCCGGCCCATGTCTATTTCCTTTTCTTGATCTCAACTATCATATACTTAACCCCGTTTGTCCCCTAATCCACTCTGCTCTCTTCTCATCTCTTAAGGTTACACCTACCATTTTTCTTTCCATTGCTCACTGCCTCGTCCTCAATTTAAGCTGAACCCTCTTTGTAAGTCTCCAGGTTTCTGCTCCGTAGCTAAGTACCGACACGATACAGCTGTTATATACCTTCCTCTTTAGGGATAGTGGCAATCTACCTGTCATAATTTGAGAGTGCTTGCCAAATGTGGTCCACCCCACTTTTATTCTAGTTACTTCCATCTCGTGGTTCAGCTCCGCGGTTATTATCTGCCCTAAGTAGACAGTTTTTTACAACTTGAAGTGCACTATTACCTATGTCGAAGCGCTGCTCTCTTCCGAGGTTGTTGTATATTACTTTCGTTTACTGCAGATTAATTTTAAGACCCACCTTTCTGCTCTCCTTGTCTAACTCCGTAATCATGAGTTGCAATTCATCCCCTGAGTTGCTCAGCAATGCAATGTCATCGGCGAAGCGCAGGTTACTAAGGTACTCCCCATTAACGCTTATCCCTAACTGTTCCCATTCAAGGCTTCTGAAAACCTCCTGTAAGCACGCGGTAAATAGCATTGGGGAGATTGCGTCCCCCTGCCTTACACCCTTCTTGATTGGTATTCTGTTGCTTTTTTTATGAAGCACTATGGTAGCAGTTGATCCCCTGTATAATTCTTCTAGGATGTTTAAACATGCTTCATCGACGCCCTGATTTCGCAGTGTCTGCATGACTGCTGATATTTCTACTGAATCAAACGCCTTCTTGTAATCAATGAAGGCTATGTATAGTGGTTGGCTATATTCTGAGCATTTCTCTATTACCTGTTCGAAATCCTGCCTGTTCCTTTGGTTGATTGAATTCTAATTTTTTTTCTTTACTCTGTTAGCAATTACCTTTGGTTGATATGTGAGGTTTAACGTCCCAAAACCACCATATGATTACGAGAGACGCCGTGGTGGAGGGCCCCGGAAATTTTGACCATCTGGGGTTCTTTAACGTGCGCCCAAATCTGAGCACACGGGCCTACAACATTCCCGCCTCCATCGGAAATGCAGCCGCCGCAGCCGGGATTCGATCCCGCAACCTGCGGGTCAGCAGCCGAGTACCTTAGCCACTAGACCACCGCGGCGGGGCAGCAATTACCTTTGTAAATAGCTTGTATACTACAGAGAGCAAGCTGATCGGCCCGTAATTCTTCAAGTCCTTGTCATCTCCTTTCTTATGTATTAGGATGATGTTAGCATTCTTCCAAGACTCTGGTATTCTTCCCGCCAGGAGACATCTCGTAAGCAGGGTGGCTAGTTTTTCTAGCACAATCTCTCCTCCATCTTTCAGCACCTCTGATGTTACCTGATCCTCACCAGCAGCTTTGCCTCTTTGCATGCTCTCCAAAGCTTTTCTGACTTCTTTTATCATTACTGGTGGCGTGTCATCTGGGTTACTGCCAGTTCTTGTAGTATTAAGCTCCATAATGGAATAATTGGAAGCATAAACCAACGGGACACAAGAGAAGAGACAAACAAGTGCAGACTGAAACTCAGTTTATTGAGAGAAGAAATTATATACCAGAAGGATGAGAAAGGAAAACAACTGGGGAGAAAGTTCCACCATGATCAGGTGTCGTCCAGAAACGATATTTCACAACCTAACAGTGATATAGACGGTGAACACAACTATCTATATTCTTTTTAATAAAAAAGGCTTCCGGAATCTTTCTAGTTTTCATGTCATGATGGCTGTATAAGACAGATGTGCGCGAAAATTCAGGTACACAGCCACACTTTTTGCAATGGGTGGACAAATGTAAACCCGGGGCTGAATGAAGGCAGGTCTTGTGAAGAAAGGTTGTGGTGTCAAGCACGTCAATTCCTTCACCAATTGTCGATCTAATGTCGTTTATTGTATTCCACTGTCTTGCGACAGGTTATACATTGGGCAGACTGGGCGCTGCTTGAATATTCGCTTGCGAGAACACTACAACGCGCTGAAATCAGCCCCGGGTTTACATTTGTCCGCCCATTGCAAAAAGTGTGGCTGCGAACCTGAATTTTCACGCACATCTGTTTTATACAGCCATCATGACAAAAAAACTAGAGAGATTGCGGAAGCCTTTTTTATTAAAAAGTATATTGATAGTTGTGTTAGTTCACAGTCTATATCACTGTTAGATTGCGAAATGTCGTTTCTGCACGACACCTGATCATGGTGGAACTTTCTCCCCAGTTGTTTTCCTTTCTCATCCTTCTGGTATATAATTTCTTCTCTGAATAAACTGAGTTTCAGTCTGCGCTTGTTTGTCTCTTCTCTTGTGTCCCGTTGGTTTGCGCTTCCAATTATTCCATTATGAAGTTGTACCAACTAGCGCCCGCCTGTTAACCCTACTGCAGTATTAAGGTCGTGGTTGTCCCGGCTACTGTACAGATCTCTGCAAAACTCCACCGCTATTTTAACTATCTTATCCATATTGGTAGTTATTTTGCCTTCTTTGTCCCTTAGTGCATACATCCGATTTTTGCCTATCCCAAGTTTCCTCTTCACTGCTTTGACACTTCGTCCGTTTTTCAGAGCGCGTTCAATTTTCTCCATGTTATACCTTCTTACATCAGATACCTTACGGCTATTAATCCACTTCGAAAGCTCTGCCAGTTCTATTTTGTCTGTTTTACTTGAGACTTTCATGATTTGACGCTTCTTAATGAGACTCTTCACTTCCTCGGAAAGCTTGCCAGTGTCCTGTCTAACTACCCTGCCTCCAACTTCCACTGCACACTCCGTATTAATACTCGTATAGTACCTGTTCTGAAGCGAGACTCCAAATTATCTGTACTTTCCCTCTCAGTGCCAACTCATGGATGTCCTTCTTGCGTATCAGTAAGTCACTCAAGTAAGACGTGTTACATTACTTGATTTTGCCGTAGATCCTAATGTTTGTTTCTGCAGGTTAAACTCTCAGTGTGTTTACAAGGCTCCTATCGACATCTTATTCATGGGCAAAAGTGATGGAGAGGTCCTTGCCGCGTACTGCACATGCATGGCCAGGAACAGGGAAGCCTGCTCGCATCCCACTGCGCTGTTATTCTACGTGGAGCACGACGCATGTGCACGATGAGAGTGACGATGATGAGAGTCTTACTTGAGTGACGATGCCCACGATATCGGCGGCGAATTTCTTTACCCACAGATTCTACAACCAGCCACTTGTCACAAAGTTGTGGCCCTCGAAGGCGTTTCTCGACTTCAACAGCTCTCGGGCAATCAAACTCGTTTTCGGAACGAGAAATTCATGAATATTGGAGCTGTCGACACGCGGCCACAAGTCCACGTCGCTAACACAGTCGCCCGCACGAAGCGAGAATGGGCCCACGTCGCTTCTTCGTACTACTTGAGGTCTTTTTAGCACAGCGTTGTGGTGTAGTCTTCCGGTGAGGCTGACATCGGGCACGACACTTCTTGGAGTTAAATTTGCATCGTGCTCGCTCTCGATCACGCCTACAGGCTACGCCAACACTCGCTAAGAGAACTGCGCTGGTGCACTCCCCGACCACCTCTGACGAAAAAATGGCTGCCTACCCAGAGTGCATAGCGTCGCCACTGTTCATGCAGGCTCCCTATACCTGCAAAAGAGCGGCGTTTGTATAGGTGCCAGTTTAAGTGACCTGTATTTAGTTCACGCAGGCAGGACCATTTCTAGCCTTCTCGAAGGTAGCAATGTCATCAGGGTTTTTAGATTCGTAGATAAATTTTGAGTTCATGTAAACAAACAGTTCATGTGCACCGACCAAGTCGTTACTAACACCTTGACAACCTTTAGGCATGTTTTATCTCCCTTAATAGTTGATTGATTGATTGATTTATGGGGTTTAATGTCCCAAAACCACCACAAGATTAGAGACGAGGAGTGGAGGGCTCCCAAAATTTTGACCACCTGGGGTTCTTTATTGTGCACCCAAATCTGAGCACACGAGCCTACAGCATTTTCGTCTCCATCGGAAACGCAGCTGCCACAGCCGGGATTTGATCCCGCGACCTGCGGGTCAGCGGCTGAGTACCTTAGCCACTGGACCACCGCGGCGGAGCACCCCTTAATAGTGACCCATAAACTCTTATCGATTCGACTACAGTTAAACCTGCTTATAACGAACTTCCATATCGCAAATTCCTCGATATAACAAAGTTTTTCTATTCCCTGCCGGTGCTCCATAGAAGCACATGTATTAACGACCTCTATGTAACAAAGTAACAGCGGGAGACAACCTTGATATAATAAATTTTCCCCGCAAACAATCAAGGAATTTCACCCCGGGTTTTGGCATTTAGGTATGAGCATGCATCTTCCGCGGGTGCCCCGCCGTTGCCGAGGCGAGAAGCGGCGGCGGCACACACTGCGCACCAGGCGAGCGAGAGGCGGGCCTGCGCCCCACGAGCCAGCATTGAAGCTCTGCTTGCAGCTGCGGGCACATGCGTAGATGTGCCCCCCTCCCCTCCCCTGCCCGCGTTGGCAGTGCCACGCTTTTAGTTAGCATCACATATGTGGGGCCGCGTTGCATATGAAGGGCCCTTTGCCGAATAGTTGTCCGCTGTATCCGTGTATGTGTCGTTCGCTCTTCTTTTTCGACACCGTGCGCACGTGCATGGTTTCACTGCGCGAGCATGGTGCGGACAACAATGTCGTCACCACTGAGAAGATGTAAGGTCAGACACAGGTTGACTTGTCACGCACTTTTGTCTTGCGCCGTGAGTTCGCAGGCTCATAGCTTTCGAGATTAGCCGATTAGTTTTGGCAACAACACGACGACGTATTGAATGCGATGCAACGAACACAATAGCGAAAAATTGTAATGTTATACGAACTAAGGCTGGCAGCCAACTATTTTGGATCCGATATCACAGAACTCCTACAAAACGCTGATGTGAGCAAATACGGCCGCACTGTGAAGTGCCTTTTTTCACCGTCCTTTGGCGTTGAAACCGCCCTAATGCTTGCAGAGATTTTCATGCTCGTTCAAGATGGGTGATTTTCTTTCTGTTTGAGCATTCGACAGCAGTTAAAAGACGCGGGGGATGTTATCTTGTACACCTTTCAGGCGATAGAGATGGGCCAACTCATTTGATCTTCGCTTCAGTTGCACTCGTGCGCTTTTACCCGCTCATGAAAGTTACGACGCGCGAGGCATGTTATCAATTTCGACTTGTTATGGAACATGGCGGCGACGGAAAAACCCGCTGAGAGATATTGCAATAATAACGCAGTTTTTACAGCTAAATAAGCATCTCAGGTTAGCACTGCCTTCAGTCCCCGTCTGCTTAATTTGTGCATTTATTTTCCTAATTTTCCAGTGGCCTGCCATGTCCCTATTCTTACGTAGCAAAGGATTCCTTGCAGTTCAAGCATCATAGCCACATTGAGAAGTTACAGTTTGCAAGATGGAATGCATTTGGACCATTTAGAGGAGAATGGGCCCAGAACTGCAGAGGCATCAAGCTTTGTCTCAGGAAATCTATATCTGGTCGGGGACGTCTTAATGGTGTCATCATTGCCAAGCACTAAAGCTATTACAGTTGGGCCATTAAAATAAATAAAACCAGCTTGGAGCACATGCGAAAAGCTGTCCGGTCCACATATTTTCACATGGCATCAAAGGATAACAATCAATCTCATGGTCTGCTCGAAGGACACCAAAACTTGGTGTAAATTCAAAGAAGCCCAGTCAAATCGTGAACCATTCGTTCATAAAAAACAACTTCCAGCATCTGTTATTGAGGTGGTTAAACCAAATTGTCTGGAACTAGCTCATGCAGAATTGCTTGCTAAATGCCTCCGTGGGAAAACTCAAAACCATAATGAGTCGAATTGTTGTGTGGAAGCACGCTCCAAAAGAATGTTTTTTCTTGGGCACTAAACACAACAAATATGCACTCTTGATGCTTTGTTAACTTTTAATGATAGCAATATAGCCCGTGTGAATGTGCTGAACTATTTTGAAATTTCGCCAGGCCACTGCACAGTGCAAGGCCTATGCAAACTTGAACTACGTCGACAGTACTGTGCTGACAAGGGCTGCACAGCAGACGACAAATGAGGCTTGCCAGGCAAAAAGTTTCAAGACAAAAAGAAAAAATGATGTTGGTGATAAATATCTGACTTGTGCCTATTGAACGGGTCCGTCATATTGCTGTTATTTCATACATTTTAAATAATGTTTTTCAACTTAAGTGTGATTATCTCAAAACGTGCTTTTTTCTTGGTTCCTTTTCCTCAGCAACCAAATTATCTATGATCATAGATTTTGGCCAGTATTTAGGCAACAAAATAGGAAATATGCTGAAGTAGAATTGTGTTGCGAGAAAGTGCTCTTCTGGCACACAACATCTAATAGCTTTATCGAGTGATAATGAGCATTTTCAGTGCTAAATCTGCTTCAGTAAAAAGAGGAATGACTCATGATCACAATGATAGTAAAATATTTACTGTAGCTTTCATGGTTATGGAGAAAAAGGCACTAAAACTTGGCCTATAATACATGGCAGGGCTTACCCTGTTCCTTTAAGTGGCGACTATGGCATTTGTTTTATTATTAAAAAAACAAAACTTGACAATGCCTGCAAGAACAGCACGTGGTTTCAGTTTTCGAATTTCAACGGCACTACTATCGCCATTGTTTCCACCAACCAGTGTTGTGGACATTCATAAAGTTCTGTTTTAGAAATTTCTACTCACTTTCCAAAGAAAGCACTGCAAGGTTGGACACTTCAGACAGTATGGTTTTTATTGAAATATAAAATCAAAAAGTGATGGATAGTAGAGGGTCCCTTTAATGAGGATAAAATCTACAAAAATTACCACAAATAATGTCTTCCCGCACTTGTTTCAGCAAAAGGCATCCAACAAGGATGCATAGAACTATCCTCATCAGCACACAATGAAAAATTACTCACGTGTCTGCTGGAGAGACATCTGCATGGCATATGCAATTTGCTCATCCTCTGTCATTGCTGAGAAGTCTGGCAAGCTGGCAGTTGTAGTTGGAGGAGCTGGATCTGTTTCCATAGACATAGCTAGGGCTCTTTCCAGCAGCCGTACCTCACTCGAGCCAGCTGTGAACATGGAATACCATATTTACTCACGTAATGAATGCACTCGCATAATAAACGCACCCCCAACTTCAGTCAACAAAATTTGTTTTTTTTTTTTTTAAATTCCCCCGCGTAATAAATGCACCCTCTACATTCATATGCTGCAATTTCTTGCTTGCTGCTTCCATACTTGGTGTATCTCTTTCGTGTTTTATTATAATGCCAACCCCCTTTGGCCACCTCGGCTCGCTCCCTCCCCACCTTTGCCCACTGCCGCGCGCTGTATTGTTTTTCTTTCTATTTGTGTGTGGTACGTCCCCAGTCTTTTTTAATTATCCATGCGCAATAGCGTGGTTCATGAATGATGCAAGTGTAGAGGCATCGCAGCTGATAACCACACAGCGAGCAAAGGTCACGAAACTGCCCACCCCAACTGACGGTCACTCCCAGCAAATAGGAAACTTGAAGGCCCAACCACATGCATGCAATTTTCAAGCGGCGACGACAGGATTTGCTGTCGCCATGGCTGTTGCAAAGGGCCATTCGACGCAGGCTTCTGAAAAACCAGAAGCAAGTCGCTTTTCATCCAGAAGGGATAATGATGAATTCTGTAACATGGTAGCACCCCCATTCTGGCTTCGGTTGCAATTGGCTTTTCGTGCTTGTTATCCACATACACTTCAAGGAACGCATGACATAGGCTACCTTTTCTACAGTAACTTCTCATGTGAACAGCGAGGCGGCGGTCGTGCTCCGACAGTAATCTTGTTATCGGTGGTTCATTAGGATGTTTCGGTGGTACCTGGCTGCAATGTTGGTTACTTGCTACAATGCCAATGGCGTCGTCGTGCAAGGTTGCCGCAAAGTTGGCAAAGTGCGTTGAGTGCACGCTTCTGGGCGCCCCTCGAGATCACAGCAGATACCGCCGTTTCGGTTAAATCATTGAGAGGAAAGATCACCGCGAAATGCTTTTATGACATACGCGGGGACAGCTTGCAGAAGATACCGTATTTACTCGTGTAATAAACACAGTTTTTCCCAAAAAAAATCGGAGGAAAGTTGGGGGTGCGTTTATTATGCGGGGTAAACTTTATGAGAACTTTTTTTGGAGGAGCAAAAAATGTGGTAATGAAAAAACAAGTTATGTCGCATAGCCTATTGCAATCGACTTACGCGTACACTGTTTGGAAACGGCTTCTTTGTTTCACTTAACTTATCGTCGATGGTTGATGGCGCTATCTTCTGCAAGCTATCCCCAGGCCGCCCGCACACGCCATAAAAGCGTTTTGCGGCTATCTTTTCTCGCAATCGTTTAGACCGCAACAGTGGTATTTGCTGTAATCTCGGGAAGTGCCCAAAAGCATGCGCTATGTGGCATGACGACGCACTTGGCCAACTTCACAGCCGCCTCACACGATGGTCGTGACGACGCTGTCAACATTGTAGCAAGTAAACATTGCAGGAAGCTCCCCCCAAAGCCTCAAAACAAACCGTCGATAACAAGATTAACGATAAAATACGACCGCCGCCTTGCTTCTGCATAAGTGTGGATAACAAGCGAAACGGGAATCAGGGGTGCTACAGTGTTGCAGAAATCATCACAATCTTTTCTGGACAACAAGCGATTTTCTCTGGTTTTCCAAAAACCTGCGACGCGATGGTGACGACTGACCCTTCACGACAACAAATCCTGCCGTCGTCGCTCATAAATCACTTGCATGTGGTTGGAATTTTTTGTATTCGCAGGAAGCGACAGTGAACTGGCGCGGGCAGTTTCATGACCTTCGCTTGCTGTGTGCTTATCAGGCGCGATGTCTCTACACTCATACCGTTCA
This sequence comes from Rhipicephalus microplus, assembly GCF_043290135.1. Classification (NCBI taxonomy): domain Eukaryota; kingdom Metazoa; phylum Arthropoda; class Arachnida; order Ixodida; family Ixodidae; genus Rhipicephalus; species Rhipicephalus microplus. Next base: position 35,129,398 of record NC_134710.1, on the reverse strand, counting down.
TGAGCCCCGGCACAGATAAGACAGGAGACGTGTGGGGTATCGGAAAACGATACCGCACACGAGTAAAGGGGGGGAGGGAGCGAGCGAGCCGAAGTGGCCGGGGGGGGGGGGGGGGGGGGGGTCTGCAAAATAATAAACGAAAGAAATCCAACAGGTGAGGAGGCACCAGGCCAGGTGCCGGTTAGCGGTTCTGCGGCGAATGAATGTAGGGGGCGAGTTTATTATGCGGGGGGAAAAAACAAATTTTGATGACTGAAGTTGGGAGTGCGTTCATTATGCGAGTAAATACGGTAGTGCCATCAACCACCGAAAATGAGTCAAGTGCAACAAAGTTGGGAGTGCGTTCATTATGCGAGTAAATACGGTAGTGCCATCAACCACCGAAAATGAGTCAAGTGCAACAAAGAAGCTGTTCCCCTACACTGGTCGCGTATGTCAAAGACGAAAGGCGAAGCGACACAACTTTTTTTGTATTACCGTACTTTTTTTGCTCATTCCAAAAAAAGTTTTCGCGAAAATTTCCCCGCATAATAAACGCACCACCAACTTTGCTCCAATTTTTCTAGAAAAAAAAAATGCATTCATTATGCGAGTAAATACAGTAGTTTCAGTGTAAACCTAAAGCCAATACTTGAGGAATGTTCATGTAGCTGAAGCGACAAATAACCTATTGAAAAGATAAGGAACAACATAGTAGAGCAATGACGTAAATGTAAAAACACCAACAAATTCTGTGGGTTCTGTGTAATCACAAGCTTTATGTCATTCTCAACAAAGCTGTAGATAAAAGAGTGCACGAATGCAACACACTGGTGAAATTGCAGCTATTATCTCTCAAGTGTGCTTGAAAATTGGGGGATCCTTAAGCTTCGCCTTTAAACGTTGAATGCGATAGCGAAATCCGGCCCCTAGTGCGCCTTTCAACCGCTAAGTGTAAACTTATTCATATGTTTTGTTACATACACAAGCACGCACACAGTAGATTGGACTAGCGCGCGCTATTATTGCCGAACGGGCTCATTTTCGTCGTGACACTTGAACAAAATGCGTTAAAGGGGCCCTGAAACACTTTTTTAAGTAACCATGAAATGAATTCACTAGAAGAGCTTATTGTCTCACGAATACAACACCGCAAAAATTTTAAAAATTCGTCCAGTGCCAGTGGAGTTGCAAAGGTTTGTCACATGCTGCAATTGCATTATTTCTTCTCTCGTCCCGACCAACGAAAGCGCTGGAAGCTAAGCAGGGTGGGGTGGCAGGGCTAAGAAACTACCGCGCCTCGTGACCCTGAGCACTTTTTTTTTCTTCGAATGCGCGGCTTTTCCAGTGTGATCGTGCGTGCAAGTGTGGACAAGTAGTGGCCTTCCACGGCTATCTCGGTAACTTGATTTTTCGGTCACAACCAACGGGGCCGGCGGCAGGTTTTCTGCAACACGAGCTTTTTAACGCTATGGCGCTAAAAAGTATGCAAGGAAGACTGCAGCCGTACATTCTGCCTCAGCTGTAGAAGGAGCCTGGGTTGCTTCCTTGGCAGAGTTGGCAGCTGCCCGCCTGGCATCGTCCTCCTGGCGCTGGCGCTGTTCTTCCATGGACACACGTAATGCCTGGAAAAGATCATACACACCACGGTTGATTTTTCGTTACTTCGAGGGCCCATGTTGGTGGCAAACATTTCCAAGGGGAGATATTACATTGTTACTACAGTACATGAGTCAGTACACTTCTTCAGGTCCACAGGTTTATGAAGGTAGTATCAGTATTAGATATGATCCGGTATCGATCTCAAGAGGCTGCTCAAGAAGCTGACAATTGCCAGAAAAAAAAAAAAAAACCACCATGCTGGTGTAACCAATGCTGATCGAGACAATAAATGAACTCATACATTTGTCGAAAATTCAGTGTTTGCTCTGTCACATGCTAAACAGCTTCGCTAGTCATCCATCTCCACAAAGTTGAAATGGCTCCTCACTTTAATGCAGCCAAAAATGTTGCACCTGGAGAACCTGCAGTGCTACTGTGGAAGTTACCATCATGTACAGTCGACTCTCGTTAATTCAAACTTGAAGGAACCTCTGAACTTTGTTTGAATTATCCAGAAGTTTGAATTATCAGAAGTTCCCAGATATATGAATGGGCAAGGTGATATCACACATCATGATTAGGCATTGATTTTATCCCATTTAAAAATTTTTAAAACACTTTTAAACCCTAACTGCATGATATGAATAGAAAGCAGAGGTGTAAGGTCCACAAGTTTATTGGCCATCTACTGTTGATCAAAAGTTCTAAAGAAATCTTGAATTGCCAACTGCTTCTTTGCTCTATGTGCAGTCAACACAAAGCTCTCTATACCTGTTGCGAATCATCACTGTTAAACATGCATGGGCTTTGTTCAAAAAGTTTGTTTACTAGCAAAGCCTTTTTACTGAAGGCCTGAGGCACTTACTTTTCATTTTCAGACTGTTAGACTAATAAAACCACACACATTTTTAAACAATAGTGGCAAACCAGCAGATATTTTTCGGTATTGAACTGCATAAAGTACATTGAAAGAATAAAGGGCGAACCAAAAAAAAAAAAGGAATTTTGTTTGAATTAACTAAAAGTGTGAATTATCAGTCTGAATAATCGCGAGTCTACTGTATTTTCAGTTGGACTTGCGACACTTTTCCACAAGAATAATACCACCATATTTACTTGTGAAATGTTCAAACTCCCCCCCCCCCCCCCATATCAGCAAATATGATTTTTTTCCCCCTGAAGTAACTATTGGACCCCTGAAATTTGCAGCAAAAATGTCTGCTCTTTTCAACACCTGATAATGATAGCGCTCCACAGCCTGGCGCCATATCTTAAGCATCATGTGCACTATGAACGGCAAAGGAACCAGAGTCTTGGAAGAACGCTAACATCATCTTAATACATAAGAAAGGAGATGACAAGGACTTGAAAAATTACAGGCCGATCAGCTTGCTCTCTGTAGTTTACAAGGTATTTACAAAGGTAACTGCTAACAGAGTAAAGAAAACATTAGAATTCAATCAACCAAAGGAACAAGCAAGATTTCGATTAGGCTACTCAACAATCGACCACATTCATACTATCAATCAGGTAATAGAGAAATTCTCAGAATATAACCAACCACTATACATAGCCTTCATAGATTATGAGAAGGCGTTTGATTCAGTAGAAATATCAGCCGCCATGCAGACACTGCGGAATCAGGGCGTCGATGAAGTATATGTTAACATCCTGGAAGAAATTTACAGGGGATCAACTGCTACCATAGTGCTTTATAAAGAAAGCAACAGAATACCTATCAAGAAGGGTGTAAGGCAGGGGGACGCAATCTCCCCAATGCTATTTACCACGTGCTTACAGGAGGTTTTCAGAAGCCTTGAATGGGAATAGTTAGGGATAAGAGTTAATGGGGAGTACCTTAGTAACCTGCGCTTCGCCGATGACATTGCATTGCTGAGTAACTCAGGGGATGAATTGCAACTCATGATTACGGAGTTAGACAAGGAGAGCAGAAAGGTGGGTCTTAAAATTAATCTGCAGAAAACGAAAGTAATATACAACAACCTCGGAAGAGAGCAGCGCTTCGAGATAGGTAATAGTGCACTTCAAATTGTAAAAGACTATGCCTACTTAGGGCAGGTAATAACCGCGGAGCCGAACCACGAGATTGAAGTAACTAGAAAAATAAGAATGGGGTGGAGCACATTTGGCAAGCACTCTCAAATTATGACAGGTAGATTGCCACTATCCCTCAAGAGGAAGGTATATAACAGCTGTATCTTGCAGGTACTTAGCTACGGAGCAGAAACCTGGAGACTTGCAAAGAGGAGGGTTCAGCTTAAATTGAGAACGACGCAGCGAGAAATGGAAAGAAAAATGGTAGGTGTAACCTTAAGAGACAAGAAGAGAGCAGAGTGGATTAGGGAACAAACAGGTGTTAAGGATATCATAGTTGAAATCAAGAAGAGGAAACGGACATGGGCCGGGCATGTAGCGCATAGACAGGATAACCGCTGGTCATTAAGGGTAACTAACTGGATTCCCAGAGAAGGCAAGCGGGTTAGGGGGAGACAGAACGTTAGGTGGGCAGATGAGATTAGGAAGTTTGTGGGTATAAATTGGCAGCAGCAAGCGCAAGACCGGGTTAACTGGCGGAACATGGTAGAGGCCTTTTTCCTGTAGTGGACGTAGTCAGGCTGATGATGATGATGCACTATGAACACACTAGTTTCCATCTAATCCAAGCCAAGCCAAAGTGGCAAGTGTGTTACGGTCCCTAGAATATACTGGCTACTCTACCATCTCCGTGCCGTCCTCATGCAAGGCCGCGTCCGTGCCGCTGATGAATGCGCAGGGGGCGCTGCAGTCTACCGTAGCGCGTTCGTGGCGCATTCGTGTAGGCTGCGCAGGCAGCAATTGGCGGCGCACCATGCCTTTATTTCTGTACTCCTGGATGAACTTCTCATTTTGTTTGTATTTGAGTGGGCGGACACTGAACAGTCTTTAACCGACCAAACGTTACACCCAACGTTATTTCTCTTCGGGGCACTGATGCGATCACAGTGGCAGAACCAGCCACTCATTGAACAGGATGCGATTGAATAAAATCAAAAAGGGCAGAATATTAAACTTTAAAAGCTGTCATCATAGTATAAATCCTGTCAACTTGTTCTTACAAACGTATGAATTATTTGCAAGCTCAGTTTTCCTGCCCGTACGTAAACATTTCTGAGAATGAAAACATCGTACCACATTTACTGCGCAAGGTCTCTGAAAAATAAAGATTTGGAGGCGCAACAAGTTTCCCAGTTCGAGCGCCTATCCAAGACCCGCCCAGGCCGACACCTACTCGAAAAACTCGGCATCACGTACCATACGCAGCACGGCATCAAAGTCGAAATTCCAAGATCGGTGCGCGAGCAAGTATACGTACCCCTATTGCCTCGCAACATGCACCCCCAACACCATACAGGACGGCGTAAAGCCAGGGCACAACGCATTACTCAAAGCTACTCCAACGACACTGAAGCGGTTTTCGCTAATGCCGCGCGTTATACCAATAAAAATAGTTTCGTGGCGGTAGTTACCGGCCATCGCGGGAAATACATCAACAAGCCTCACTGTGAACACGGCACACGCTGAAGCGGCACAGGAAGCGGCTACAGCACTGGCCCTTACACAGACCAATGCCACACACGTGATTAGTGATTCGCAAACAGCAATTCGCAATTTTGCCAACGGACGCATCTCGCAAGAGGCGTTTCACATACTCCAACGACATCCCATACATCCAGAAGAGGTCGACTTCGATAACTGAAGGCACCTGTTATGGATCCCGGCACACACCGAACTGAGCACCCCCCAACGAAGCGGTTCATCGCGTTGCTCGAGGCCTCACTCACCGAGCATCGCCGGAGGACGACGAGCCCCCGCCGGGAACTGCAGACATCTGGGCATGGGAGGATCGTATGACCAGGTTTCACGACATCACCACACATTACCAGTTACAAAGAGGCATATACTCATCCCCTCACGAAAGGCTAAACAGAACGCAAGCGGTACACTTCAGACAATTACAAACAGATTCATACAGAAACCCCAGACTCATGCACGCCATGTATCCAGACATATACACTACAAACAGATGCAAGTCATGTGGCGAGGTTGCCACCCTTAGTCACATGCTGTGGGAGTGTCAGGGCCTAATAAACAATTCGAACAGTGCCGATTCGTCTCGCTCTTCCACCGCCAGCCTCCGCTCGCGTTGGAAGGCCGCACTACTCAGCTCGAACCTGACAGCACAACTCTGGGCCGTGCAGCATGCTGAGGAAGCCGCTTTTTCGAGACAAGGTCTCGGAACCGCATCCGCGGTGGGTGCCCAGGCCCACTAAAAAAACGCCGGACTCGAATTTTCTGGATTCGACAAATAAAGTTTATGTTCTTCTTCTCAGTACGTCACAGAGAAAATAAACGCAACGATATTTTCAGAATGAGAGGGGAAATTCTTAATACACGTTAGTATGCTTCAGTTAAGGTTTTATTTTTTTTATGCACAGTTGGCAAAGTTCATAATATTTCGTTCAAATGACATTATTTGCGCCCAGACAACATAATGACGGGAGAAATAAGTTGTTCCTCAAACTTTAACATAAGAACAGTCGAACAAAATGCTATCAAAAGCATATGTGTATCATCCTCTCATGCCATCAGAAGCATAGTACTGCTCTTGTGATTCGTGTCATTCCTATTTTCTGCTTTCTTCCCCATGTGCATTTGTCCTTTAAAACTGTTGAAGGCTGCAGGAATAACTGCGAAATAGGTGCAGAGTGGGCATTATTTGCAAAAACGGTGGATTTTTATTTAAATCTTTTCAGTCATACACAACACAACTGCACATGATTTTTTCTTTATCACTGTTTCACGTGCTCACGAAAGGCACATTCGAAGCACAATAAAAAAAGGCTTAACAAGGTGTGCCACTAAATGTCATCGATCGACCGCTCACCCACCTCACTTGTCTCACACTGCAATTATTTCTTTGCTTTGCGACGTTCAATTTTATTGAAGTATATGGACCTTTTAATTTATGCTGTACTTGCCCAACAAGATACTCAAAATCGTTTTCGTTTCCTGAACAGTGAACACGCATGACAGACTCGCCCTGCGTTTCCCCTTTCTTTTAGTTCGGCTTATTGCGTTTAGGTTCCGATACGAGTTTCCATTTCGCAAGCGCACACGTCATCATTAAATAAGTAAAGAAGGTAGACACACATAACAAAAAGATACGAGAGCTAAATTACCGAGACAGAGCCTAAGGTGTTTCTCCAACAAGCAACAGCAACAGCAGTTTTGCTCGAGAAACCATAAACAAACTAGTTTATTTAACTGTTAGTCCTGGTTGGAAGCCGACTAAGAAGTGAAAAGGTAGGCTCCAAAGGCGTAAACACCACTACTAATTTGTACACAATGTCACCATTTGTAATATAAACACTGCAGGACTTTAACCTGGAAAGGCACGCGAATGCTAAAGCGCAGTCGCGAACGGCTGTGCCAGCCCGTCCGTAGGCGGGAGGGGCACCTCCTCAAGGAACTCCGATCCCGTACAGCGCCACCACCGCATGCATCACTGAGCGGCGGCGGCGGATAGGGGAGACGGCAGAGTAGCCAGTATATTCTAGGGACCATAAGTGCGTGTTGTGTCTGTTCTGTGGTTACATTATGGGGCGATATGGAAGTTACACAGCTGCTTGCAAGTTGAAAATTATTTATCATGCACTAAACAACTGCAACAGGGCCACCATTAGGCACTTCGGAGTGAACAAGTTAGGTGTTCGCTACTGGTAACGGCAGCACGAGCAGCTGAAAGCCACCAAGACGCGTTGGGTCTTTCATGTGCCCAAGACTGGAATGGATGGTAAAACTTCACTTTGTCAGAATACAACTGCGGACAATTCGTGTTAGATAGCTATCAGCCCTAGGTTGATGTCGCACGCTAACTTTTCACCGGCTTCCATTGATTGATTGATTTGTGGGATTTAACGTCCCAAAACCACCATATGATTATGAGAGACGCCGTAGTGGAGGGCTCCGGAAATTTTTACCACCTGGGGTTCTTTAACGTGCACCGGCTTCCGTTGAGTGACGAAGTAACGCTAGGCCTGCAAGCTTTGCGTATGGCATTTATTTACCATTAGCTTGCGGCTATTGTGTCTAAAAATAAATCTTGCCTAGTGCTGGAACTGTGGTTTTATTGTTCAGTCTTTATTAATACTTTTCAAAGCTTGTAATAGTTTTTGGCGCGAGAATCCCAATTTGCGACCACGTCATTTTCTTTTTCCCTCTGTATATGTACGTCATGCCCCCATTCACTGGGTGTGCGCCCACAAAAGGAACCCAGAGCAGCGTTCATCTTAAAATTTCTCCCATTTAGGCGGTGCGTAGTGCAGCAAATTTTGGCAGACACGATCGCTAACGCCCCATGTACGCATTGCGCTTGTCAGCTCAAAGTTGTCAAACCTGGTGGGGGGTGCTAGCCACACGAGTGCCCGGGTAGACCGCTATGTGATAAGGCTTTCTGTTGTCGGTGATAATAGTAGCACGTCTTTTCATGGTCACCACATCACCTTCATTCTTTCCCGATACCAAGAAAAGGCATCACCGCAATCGCGCGAAAATTCATCGGCTGATTTTATGCTTTTTGAAATGACCGAAAACTGTTTGTGCCACATTGTGGTGTCAGCAAGTTGAGCAGCACAGTTAAACTTTATAGCACAAAAAGTTATTGCAGTATGCCTCTGGTACACAATAACGGTAGGCATAAGACGAACCACTACGGCTTGAGCAGTCATCAGTTTTTATGAAGCTCGGTTGGTGATTGGACGCAACTATATATCAACTGTTACGTACTAGTAAGTTTAAAGCGGGTAGTATTAATGAGGTCCGACTATGATACGTCCTCACTTTAAACGTACTAACAGTTAAAATGTAGTTAGGACAAATTCCTGACTGCATCTCATCAAGCATAATGCCTTCGCTGACTGCTTGAAAGCTGGAAGATGAAAACTATTCATATTTTGTTCAGCAGTTTAATAATTCAGACATTAAAGGGTTAATCCACGCTATCACCACAAATACATGTATACGGTACAACAATTGCAGTGCTGTTGTAATGATGCTGCACTTTTATTTGGAGACAACCAAAATGTGCTTCCATCCATTGCCAGGACCACTTGGGAATCATGGATTTGCATCCCTTACGGAAACAATGGTGGCGCATGACTGCAGCGTCGTCATCGATATTAAATTGGACTGCGTTGGCTATCATAACTGTTTCGCCATTGGTAAATACAACAGTGCAAGTGTACCAGAGGGTGATCATCGCATAACATCCACTCACGATACGGGCTGTCAACATTACTTTCGGTTCTAAAACTACCTTGTGGTGCAGTAATGGCGCAAATTAGACAAAAAAGATCCTTTCGGAGTAACTTTCAGTAAGCGCTGCTTTCCCACCACTGGCGTTCCAGACCACATATTCTCTTTCAGCCATCGATGAAAACGAACGCGAGCGAGCTCTTGCCTGCGAAAGGCTATGCTGACAACAAGCTGCTACCACGGAGCTCAGGGCATGGTAAGTGGCGTCAATGTGACGGGCGATTTATGATAAGAACAATCCCCAGAGCTTCACCGATTTGTCACTATTCACTTCAGAGAGATGTGCGTATTTTTTCTTTATTTGCAGGGTGCATAGACTAAAGGATGAATGAACAGATTAGTGAAACAAGCCCATAATAGGAGCACACATTCTGAAAGTCAAATTCAAAATACAAACGATGCTCAACCCAACCTTTGTAGGGTAACATGATCCCACTTCACTCGCCACCGGCTTTGGAAACATCAATGAAGTGAGCTTTTCAAAGCTCTTTAGCACGCAAACCTTGCACATCATTGCTGCCTGTTCCATCCAGCACAGCAATAATGTAGTTAGTACCACAGTAACGAAAATTGTGCCGCACATGAAGAATAGGGGCAAGACAGTTATCCGCCGATAGGAGAAACATTCCACCTTTTGAATACGATAACACCAGTGCCTAACACATACAAAAATCGGGCTGCTCAAGAGTGTACACAGGCGGAAATTAAAGCTTTTGCGTACAGACAAACTTTGTGTGTGCATTTTTCTATGCTAAGAGGCCACAAGCTTTTAAAGAAGCCCAAGTTAATCAGCTTTGTTTTGCTTGGATGGTGGTTTTGGGACGTTAAACCCCACAAATCAAATCATTGTTTTGCTTGGAGCACAATGGAAGTTCTCAGATGCCTGCAATGAAAACTGGGAGCAGCATTTAAAGAGCTGACATTTGAAAAATACAAGTAAGAAGGAATCTGTAAGGTCGGAACAACTACCTCGATTCCATAGATGAATCACAAATGCCTGCGTGTAATTTTTGTTTATGAATATGAACTCTTATATGGATGTGGCACTCAAAAATAATCACAGATTTAAGAACACAATCTCAAGAAACTGAAATGAGAAATTTAGCTGAAGCTACCCTACGCAACCCTTGAAATGTGAGCTATCAGCAATAAGTGCGTGGCAGAGGACATTTGCCGTTGCATCGCCAATAATAAAAATAGTAATAATAATAACAATAAAAGACACGACATACCCCGGCAAGCCTCTGCTGATGGCAGTTCTAGCCTAAGCAGAAAGCCTTCAAGCCAAAATCGTGGCCAAAACAAACATGCACAAATTTACCTACATGAGTAATGTTATGGTTCAAAAGTCAGATATGCTGTGTGATATGTAAAAGCAACAGACATCCAAACAGTTTATGTACCAATATGGAAGCTAGGAAATGCTATAGTCGACATGAAGGATAAGGGGCTGAGCCGAAATTTCCCCGGTTTTGTTTACACCATAGCTCTCACGATAGTGACAACCAGTACAATGGTGTAAACCGGCGATTTCAAGAAGAGTTAACGACATGAACGTGATGTCACAAAACGACACGTGGCCTCGAATGCCCTCTCCGAACATGTGGAACCTAGAAGCCACCAAATTGACTGGTCAAGCGCACATGTTCCGAGGGGAGGAGAAAAAAAAAATCTTGCACCATTCTTGCACGTGGAATCCCTGCACATACAGACAACTGCCCGTATGCTGAACAGGAGTGACGGAACACTTGCGACAATGTACTCTCACAGTTTAAGTTGCATACTTAAGCGTAGTTGTTAAAGCGACACTTAAGAGAAACAGTGACTTGGTTTAGACAGACAAACTGCACTCTGAGAACTCTAATGCCTTATTTTTTACTATCATAAGGAGAAAATAAAGGCTGAAGTTTTATTTTTAAATTTTGTGCTGATATTGCAGGTAAAGAGATATTTCAAAATAAATTTTTTTTGCATTTTCGTGACATTGGCTTCAGGAAATTTTCTGAAACTTTGTAAGCTAGACCTATGGCACCTACAGATGACTATGTACTTCACTTTTATCGAGCAGAAGTTTCGTAGAACCCAAAAGACGCCTTCGAAATTTGTGACATCCCGGCGTTTGCTACAGAAATCGGAAGGTGGTGCCTCCACCTGCATTTTCATTTTGCGCGCTCTCTCACTTACCAAATGTCATGTTGCAGTAAGAGTGGTGTTTTAGGCATTGTCAAATTGTACTTCATACGCAAAATATAGTTTTGCTGTTTAGTGTCCCTTTGAATACACCGAGTCTATTTTATGGCTTTTATTGTGAACAAGGCTGCCACATGAGGTGCGGAAATGTCAGTAAATCTGTTCTTTTGGTTAATGTTTCCTTTCACGTGTGCACTACTAAGCAAGAGTTATGTACTGCCTTTTCTTCCCACTTCTTCTAGCTGTTCACTGTAGTCAGTTCAAGGTGCGACCTTTTAAGCTTTGATCAATGATAATGCTAATTTTCACGACGGACGCAGAGACAGCCGTCAGTTTCCGTGACCTGGCCAGATTTTTCAGAAATACCCCGACTTTTCCAGGTCGGTAGACAGCCTTGCGGTTTTGCAGCAGTGGTTACGGCAAACGTAAGTTCTGTTTTTAATCCGTGTGTACTGGCTGAACCCATTCCCCCAGAGCTAGATCGTTGTATATTATTGCACATATCCTGGTTTAGTTCGCAGTGGTTGCAGCAGGCAACATTGCTTTGAATTGAGTGTTGGATGCACGAAAATTTTATCGTTGCCATACATGATGGCATTTTTAGCGACCGTGGTTTCATCCACAGCGATTGTGGCAAACAATAACTACTGCTCCGACTATGTGTACTTAGGTCGCGGGCATACTTCCCAAGCTTTCAGAGCAGGCTTCTGTTGGCTGTCGCTATTTGGTTTCGATACCAGAGTAACACCACCCACCGCAATGCTGAAAAGTGTTCGGGATATTCCAATTCTAGCACACAGAATGCAGTAAAACTTGGCATGGAATTTCATCCATCTGTATCAGCCAGTTAGATTAATACGTGGGGTTTAAGGTCTCAAAACCACCATATGATTATGAGAGACGTTGTAGTGGAGAGCTCCGGAAATTTCGACCACCTGGAGTTTTTTAATGCGCACCCAAATCTAAGCACAAGGGCCGACTGCACACGGGCTTACAGCCAGTTTGTATCGCAGATTTTACTGCATATGATATACAACAACAATGCACACAAAAGAAAAACAATACCCAATTGTAATATCTTTTTTAATGCATACTATGATCTACTTATGAAGTCACAGCTATCTAATAATAGGCCTGTGCTCTTTGCCATGATTTCTATCAGCAGTAGATCTGGCCAGCGCCACTTACGCTAATTCCGTCGGCAGTGATGCGACTTCATTGTGTACCGTATTTACTCGCATAATCCTCACACTTTTTTTGGGGGGAAAACTGATGCAAAGTAGAGGGGTGCGAGAATTATGCGAGGAAAACTTTCCACGAAATCGTACAGAGCGAAAAAGAAAACGCAGTGGTCGTAAATCGGTCAGGGATTCCCACACCAGCAACTAACAGCAGGCTTTGAAAAGTACTAATTAAAACTTACCTCTACAATAAAAGCACAGGTTCAACACAAGGCAAGATTTGTTTGAGACACAAAAAAAGCAAGCAAATAGTCAAGAATTAGAATAGCATATGCAAAGCTTGTGGGCATTGCTGGCGTAGCGATAGCGCTTATCGCTCAACAGGAACCCTCAAAAGGTAAGCGTAGGACATCAATATCGGGCTAGTGGCTATTTAACAAAATTGTCCGCAGTTTATTTCAGAAGAAATAAAGTTTACCATCAATCTCAGTTTTAGGCACACGGCAGGCCCAATGAGTCTTGGTGGCTTTCAGCTGTCGTCACCAGTAGCGAACACAAAACTCAGACTCTGAAGGGCCTACCGGCGGCGCTGTTGTTTAGTGCATGATCTATCACTTTCAACTTGAAAAAACGCCGCAATGCGCACTTGCCACTTTGGCTTGGCTTGGATCTCCGTGCAATAATAGTACGCTTGATGCTTAGGAGATGGCGCGCACTATCATCATCAGTGGCTGGAACGAGCAGCCAACATTATTGCGGCAGTTTTCGGGGGTGCGATAATTACTCAAGGAAAATAAGAAATATTTTTGTTGGGCGATGTGGGGGGTGCGAGAATTACGCGAGTAAATACGGTAATTAAAATACTAAATGTGTTGATATCAACGCTTCGACTTGCACTATAACTATCCCGAGCCATCAGTTTATGCAAAAGCATTCAAAGGTCCCTTTATTGTGCATTTAATCTAGGTCCATGGGCTTCTAGCATTTTGATACTATTGAAAAGACACCACCTACTTACGATTCAGCAGCAAAGTGCTGTAGCCAATGTACCACTGCAGAGGCTAGGATACTATCTGCTGAAGTCTCAGGGATAAGAAAATTTGTAATGATAGGAAAACAAAAACTGTGAGGTGCACATCTTACACATCTATAAGAGCTGCATGCTCTTGCAAAAGTTCCTGCACCCAAAAAAAAGTAAGGCTAGCATTAATTTTCGGCCATCATTACACCTCAACTACTTTTTGACACAAGATAAACAAATACAGCGACTAAACATACCAGACTTTCCATTTAGCATTCTATATTTAATGCAGGTGTTGGGGTGCACGCAGAAATTTGGCAAGGAAAACTGACAGCCCAAACAATTGAAACAAAGGATCAAAGCAAGTGTGAACAAAATGGTTAACACATGCTTTCAACCCAAATGTAGTATACTACTGGCTACTGATGCATGAACTTCACCAGATCTACACACACAGGTTCATACACAGCATCTTTGACTGCTTACTATCCACATGCCAATACTACAAAGATTGCGACTCTTGACATTGGTGCTTACCAGGGCTAGTTCTGGGTCCTCATTTGGATCAACACCAAATTCGAAGCCACCAACACCTAATCCAATGCCACCTGTACCGTCCTCGCCTTGAATCACCGGAGAGCTGATGAGTGCGTCGGACAAATGAGTTTGGTGGCCCGGTGGTACAGTCACTAGGTGGGAACTGCAGAAAACGTACATGTCCACAATACTATAATAGGGCTCTGTTGCAATACAAGATACACTAGCAGCTACGAAGAAAAGGTTGCCTATATATAAGCTTGCCTCATAGTCAATTCCCGCAATAAAGTATAACCCCCGTATTCAGAAACGCTCCTTGGCTTGAAACCGCCTTCAATGCAGTGTGTTTGAAGCGCGTTTGGGCATTTGTGCTGCCTTGGCACCGCCTAAAGACAGAGCGTTCGAAACGCATTTGCGCTGCATTGAAGTCGGCGGCAAGTCAAGTTCAAGTCAAGCAGTATTTCTGAATACGGGGGTAAGTCTTAGGCTCCAATTATAGGCTATTTCCAGATGTTAACAATACTAAATTGTATTCTGAGGTACTAATACTCTTGCACAAAAGTAGAGAGAGAGATAAGGTGATAGGGTAGTTTTTAATGTATGTGCTAATGAGTTGTCATATAGAGTGATTTGTTAAACTGTCGGCATGTGGAATATCTTATAAACATGGCATAATGTCTCAAACAAACAGGTTGTCTGGCAGTAGAGATAACATTGAAGGGAAATGCAAGCACACTGGGCTTACAACAGAGTCAACTCACCTTATGGTTAAGTTACTTTCTTCTTGGGCATCCCTCAGAACTTGGGTACAATGGCTGAAGGGGCTAGAGTTCCCATAGTTTAAACCAACTGATACAACACTATCACCATGCTACATCATCAGGCATAAAACAATAACATTAAAGTTCATTTATGTTTCTATAGACAGATGTGGTTTAAGGTGATGCTGAAAGTAAATAGCAATTAAGTCTGCCTTGTTAGATCAATACTCCAGAACATTTGTAACATCAATATTATCAGCAGCAGTGCCTTCGTAAATGAAATATTGAAGTCAATCTTAGACACAAAATGTGAAATGTAACTATAGCATGAAATCTAATACTGACCTAATGATGCAGCCACGCCTCAGTAGGGTTCTCACTAGTGCTCATAACAAAAAGGTTATTGCAGCACATTTTAGGAAAATAAAACGTTAATATGCATCTATATTTGATTCTCAAACTAACTAGGTTTTTCACATTAATGTAAATTGTGCACAAACTTATATCCCAGTGGCAATTTCCTTCTAAATCATAGCCACAAATTTTAAAAGCTACGCTTTTGGATACCACGAGCACCAATTTGAGTAGTGGGAGCCCAAAACACACAAACCCTGCCAAGTTTAAGATAGCATTTTTTTCATGATGGGGTGACACATGCCATCAAAATGTTCACACCAGTACACTTCAGTAACTTTGTTAACATGTACCACTGAACTGCTTTCCTTGATCACAATCCCAAAACACACAAACCCTGCCAAGTTTAAGATAGCATTTTTTTCATAATGGGGTGACACAGGCCATCAAAATGTTCACACCAGTACACTTCAGTAACTTAGTTAACATGTACCACTGAACTGCTTTCCTTGATCACAATGGCTTGCTTTAAGGCTGTGCCTTTACGCCTCAGGCAAGGAACCATAGTGCAGCTTATTGGGCAATGATGGCATACATCATTCTTTTGGCGTGGGGGATAATTTGGAGTGGGGCAAGGGGTATATGGTCATTTTAAAATTAGTAATTTTACACAGCACTGGTGCAACAAGCTCATCTAGCACATGTATAGTAGTAGTGCAAAAAATATTGTGAATACAAAGCTATCACATGGCAATTCTATTAAACACGAGGTATAGCCACAAAAATAGTGTGGCTATTCGCGAGTCATCCCTTGCAGCAGTTCACGTTATTTGTGCTGCCTTGAATACTTTTTGATAAAACATTTTTAGCATGTTTATTAACTCATCACTGGTCGAATCAAACCTTCAAAACCCAGCATTTTTCCACAATAATTGAACCTACAGTAACAGCACATACCCACTGCCATCTTTTCCATTCAGCGTGTTGATGAATGTTGCCAGCTTCTCTGTGTTGATGTTCTATACAGCAGAGAAGAAAACGGAACTGAAAAGCATCGTCAAAGGCGAAAGAGGCACCGAAATAGAGTTACTTACGTCTTCCCCAAAGTTTACAATGTCTACATTCACTTTTTCTTTTTTCAACCGTTTGGCGAGCTTGGTGAGCTGAAAGAGGATCCGTTACTGAAAAACATGGGCGCGAGACAAAACATGCACTCACCTCTTTCGAATCGGTCTCAATAGGACTACCAACAAACACTACAATACGCATTTTGTGGTTCTTGCCTTGGCGATGCTTGAGAACGAGCTGCAAATAAGCGAGCAAGTTCACTCTTCAAGCAAGCAGACAAGCGGCCTCGTGAAAGACAAGATCGTCATGAAGTTCAAACGTACGTGTGCAATACGAATGGCTGTCAGGAAATTGATATCTCCTTTCGGCTGGACTTGATGAAGCTTCGACAACAAACGTCCAACATCAGTAGTAAGCGTTGCCAATACTTCGGAACTGCGTGGTTAAAGGAAACGGCACTTAAGAATCGTAGACAACGCTTTAATAATGTGTGGTTTTACGTCCCGAATACACGATATTATTATGAGAGACGCCGCAGTGCACGGGCCTCTACTATTTCCATCGAAATGCGACCCGCAACCTTTGAACCCGCGACCTTTGGGCCAGCAGCCGGGCACCCTAGCCACTGATCCACCAAGGCGGCGAAGGCGACGTTTTCTTTTGTACTTCAGACGACTATGAAACACGTGTTTACCTTGCTAGTGTCAGCAAGCCAACGTTATTCTCCGGGTTTGATCGCGTCTTGGAGTGGCACACCAAACTAACAGCTTCCTGTTGCGCTTGTAGACGCGTTGGTATGAAGTCGCCATTCCGCATGTACTCACTATTGTCCACACTGAAACACAAGAATCGAGAAGGCAGGCAGAAACCACGCTGTATTTTCCGGACATTTGCCAGTATAACGAGAATGCTAAGCCTCGCACTCAAAGTGCCAAGTCATATCACCGTTCCGAAGACTAGTACCAAAAAGCAATAACAGTAGAAGAGATTTGTACGCCACAAAACAATGACAACAGGAAGATCGCGACGAACCACGCAGCAACCGCTACTCACCAAACGACTGTACTTTCGAGGACCATTTTCACCGAACTCGTCGGACGGCCACCTAAGCACCTCGTCAAAGAACACCTACCAGCCACAGTAGTGTTCGAGCACAGAACACGTACCGAGCAGCTTGCGAGATCGCAAGCTTTCAGCTAGCGGTGACCACGCACCAGTTGCCTCCTCTAGAAAGATGCTTGCACAATGCACGCTTTCCCATGTAGACGGAAGGTTCCTCGTAGTGCTTTTTCCGCAAGGAGCGCTTGCAGCCTACACTACTACAAGGTAGTTCTAAGTGTGGCAGCTTGGGCTAGTTGGTATGGCATTACGATAGTTATAGCGCGAGAACAAAACGACGACACAGAGTGTCCTTCTTGTCTCTGTGTCGTCGTTTTGTTCTCGCGCTATAACTATCGTAGTTCTAAAGTGGGAAAAACAGGTATCCAAGCCCACAGAGGTGAAACGGGGACTTAGGCAGGGGTGTCCACTGTCACCCTTGTTATTCATGATGTACCTACAAGGAATAGAGGACAAATTAGAGGGAAATGGACTTGGCTTTAACCTCTCTTAGTCAAACAAGGAAAACTTATTGAACAGGCACTACCAGCATTAGTGTACGCAGATGAGATAGTGCTAATGGCCAACAACAAGGAAGATTTGCAGAGATTGATGGACATCTGCGGTAATGAAGGAGATAGGTTAGATTTTAGATTCAGTAAGGAAAAATCAGCAGTCATGATTTTCAATGACAACGAAGGTAGTGAGCTTAGAATAGGGGAGGTCACGCTAGAGATAACAGATAAATACAAATATCTGGGCGTATGGATAAGCAATGGGACCGAGTATCTGAGGGAACACGAAATATACATGAAGACTAACGGTAACAGGAATGCAGCAGTCATGAAAAATAGGGCACTGTGGAATTACAATAGGTATGATGTTGTGAGAGGAATATGGAAAGGGGTCATGGTTCCTGGGCTGACGTTCGGCAATGCGGTCCTGTGCATGAGATCAGAAGTTCAAGCAAGATTAGAAATTAAGCAACGTGGAATAGGTAGGCTTGCTTTAGGAGCTCACGGGAATACACCAAATCAGGGAGTACAAGGTGATATGGGATGGACATCATTTGAGGGCAGGGAAGCTAGCAGCAAGATAAAATTTGAGAAGCGATTGAGAGAAATGGGGGAGGAGCGTTGGGCTAGGAAGGTTTTCAGCTACTTGTACATGAAGAATGTCGATACAAAATGGAGGAAGTGAACCAGAAAATTGACCGGTAAATACTTAGAAAACAGCAGATGGCCAAACCAAAAAGAACTATCGGTTAAGAAGAAAGTGAAGGAAACGGAGACTGACATGTGGAGAATGGGCATGATTAAGAAGTCCGCACTAGAGATCTATCGAACTTTTAAGCAGGAAATTGCCAAGAAAAGGATCTATGATAATACTCGGGGAGTCGGGGTAGTTCTTTACTGTTTGAAGCCAGGACGGGAGTACTGCGAACCAAGACATATCGGGCCAAATACGAAGGGGTAGACACAGTATGCAGTGCGTGTGGAGAGGAAGAAGAAACGGCCGAACACTTGATAATGTTCTGTAAAGGGCTTCACCCTTTACAGAACACAGGATGATGGCGCAGGATGATGGCGCAGAGTTTTTCAAAGCACTGGGGTTTAGGGACCGGGAGGGCAAAATAGACTTTAAGCGGGTAGACTTAACCTGAAGGAGGTTATCTGATTGGTGGCTAAAGTCAAGGCACGACTGAAAATTAAACTCTTCACTGCAAAGTACGAATCCTCAAACTAACTTTTTAAGAAAAAAAATATAGTTTTTGGTTCATTAAGTATTACGGCTTGGTGGCGCTAGCCACCGCCCGATCTAAAGGGTACAGCCATATCCATCCATCCATCCATTCACCCAACTACTTTCGCTCAATTTGGAATTGACGTCATCACAATGACACTGTCGTGTTGCCTCCAGGCTCTGAGACGGCAGAAGACATGACATTGCTTTAATCTCGAAGGGGTCAAGAGTTTAAAGCGGCTGCCAGGTAACGCTCACAGCCGACAATATTTCTATTGAACTTTTGAGCAGGAAATTGCCACTGAAAGGATCTATGATAATTATCGGGGTAGTTTTTTACTGTTTAGAGCAAGGACGGGAGTATTGCAAACCAAGATTTATCAAGCCAAATACAAAGGGGTAGACACAGTATGCAGTGCGTGCGGAGAGGAGGAAACTGCCGAACACTTAGGCGATGTGTTTTGCCAAGATGTTTGCGCCTCATAAACTGTACGCATGTGTGGTTTGCCATCAGTCAGTGTTAGCTAAAACCCCACATATTATTATTAAAACGTTGTAAACTAAGCGAACATAGTACAGTAGGGTTGAGAGCTGGGCTAGTTGGTGAGACATCATTTAACCATATGGTGTAGTTGCGCAATTTTCACGGGGACGAAGAGGACAAGAACACACGACACTCGCTACACTCGCAACTAATTTTATTTCAGAAGCAGCACTTCATATATAACCCATAACCCTAGCGACACAGAAAAGAACTACGAACATTGAATCATTGCCAACAGAAGCTTTGGCGCAGACTCA
The DNA here is from genome assembly GCF_043290135.1 of Rhipicephalus microplus. Taxonomy (NCBI): domain Eukaryota; kingdom Metazoa; phylum Arthropoda; class Arachnida; order Ixodida; family Ixodidae; genus Rhipicephalus; species Rhipicephalus microplus. The sequence goes on along the minus strand of NC_134710.1, from coordinate 35,109,689 downwards.
AGCGATAGTACACGGCAGTTACGCTTACACTTTAAGATGACATAAGATGATTAAATGTTCGTAGTTCTTTTCTGTGTCGCTAGGGTTATGGGTTATATATGAAGTGCTGCTTCTGAAATAAAATTAGTTGCGAGTGTAGCGAGTGTCGTGTGTTCTTGTCCTCTTCGTCCCCGTGAAAATTGCGCTACTACACCATATGGTTAAATGATAAGCGAACATAAATAAGGCCTGCACCACTAAACTCTCGCGGCGCAAGGCGTTTCTGAACTTTGCGTGCCCAGCCGTGAACCGGTTTAGATTGGTGCGGGTCACGGTGTAAAGTGCCAACCACTGGCACGCGTATGCTCGCGTCTACGCGTCAAAATCGTCAAATCAATGCCGACTAAATTTAAAGGCCGAAAGGCTGCCGCACTGACGTCAGAGGTTGGGGGCCCATACGCCGCGAACGCGGCGGAACGCCTGTTTTTCGTGAGCGGATAGAGCCCCCCCACAATGTACCGCGGCTCAGCGCTCTTGGAGGCTATAGTGCATTTCCGCCGGCCTAACTGTGCATCGCGCTGTCGCTCCCCGCACTTTCGCATAGCAGGTCCGTTCGATTCACCTGCACCGGTAGGAACCGGTTCACGGCTGTGCACGCAAAGTTCAGAAATTGTGCAGCGTGAGTTCAGCGGTGCAGGCACAGCACGACACCCGAAACAAATGACGATGTGCCGACAAGGTGTTGGCCTTATTTCTTTTCGGTTAATTTACACCATTCAGCAAACACTGACCTATGGCGAAACGCACATGCGGACAATTTATGAGGCGCAAACACCTTGGCAAAACACACCGCATTTGTAGAGGCGGGTACGGCGCCTAAGCCACCTACGTCTAAGTGCTGCGTCGTCTGCTCAGCTGCACGCGCGCCTGCACCAAGCCGGCACCGGGTCCGTTCGATTCACGGTTTTTCGATTCACGTTCGATTCACGGTGGTTCACGGTTTTTTTTTTTTTTTTGCACCTCCTACGCTGACGGTGCCGGCTTGGTGCAGGCGCGCGTGCAGCTGAGCAGACGACGCAGCACTTAGACGTAGGTGGCTTAGGCGCCGTACCCACCTCTACAAATGCGAAGTGTTTTGCCAAGATGTTTGCGCCTCATAAATTGTCCGCATGTGCGTTTCGCCATAGGTCAGTGTTTGCTGAATGGTGTAAATTAACCAAAAAGAAATAAGGCCAACACCTTGTCGGCACATCGTCATTTGTTTCGGGTGTCGTGCTGTGCCTGCACCGCTGAACTCACGCTGCACAATTTCTGAACTTCGCGTGCACAGCCGTGAACCGGTTCTGACTGGTGTAGAGGTGAATCGAACGGACCTACCGTCAGCGAAGGAGGTGCAGGAAAATCGTGAGCCGGTGCTGCACCTCTTCTGCACCTTTCGAAACGAATGGCAGGGTTCAGCGGTCGTCAATGCTACACCGCTGAAACGAATGGTAAGGTGCAGCACCTCGTGAACTGGTTCACGAGGTGCAAGCGAATCGAACGGACCTAGCAGGTCCGTTCGATTCGCCTTTCACTGCCGAGTCGCAAAGCCGCGCCGTTCAGGATGCATTGAAGCCGAGTCGACTGACTACGCCTGATACACCTAGGCCTGCTGCGAAAAACGCCACACCGGAGATTACTGCACTCCACTTGGCGAGTTTTTGTTGATTCTCAGCATGCTGTTATTGAAAGTGCGTTTCCGATACTGTCGTTTTAAATGAGGCTACGAACTGAGCTCGGGCAGCAAGGACAGAAATGTAGTGGTGATACATGCGTGCGATCGTAAAATCCTTGAAAGCCTGCGCGCAAAACTTTGTCGTGCGTCACTACCACATTGTTGAAGCTAAAAGGAAAGCATGCAGCCTCAAGACATTGTCTTTAGTCGATCTAATTTAAGACAAAAGAATTAAACTTATTGGAGAGCTCTTCGCGGATGGTTTTTTTTTTTTTCGTGGCTTCACTGCAATACGGCCCCGTGTTCAGGTGAAGGCAAGTTAGACTCGCAGTTATCCTCGCCCGTTTGTGGTTGTCGCTTTTTTTTTTCGCCCCCCTGTGTTATTATGTGATCTGAAAATAATCTGCCACCCTTCTCTATGAAACTGTCGAGTTCACTCCGTGCGGCTCTACTCTGCATGATGTCTCCTTTGAGAGGCTTCTTCAATAAAAGAATGTATTAGGGCGAAGCTTACTCAAATCACAGCTGCCAACTGTTGTAACCACTATAACCATGCAAAAATAAATATGCAATACATGAGGTAATAATTTATTATTATGAAAACTGTCCCATGAGAGAACACTGAAGGTATTTACAGGAGAATGGCACAACAAATATAACACTTTATGCGTCAAGCATAGACGTACGTGAATGTATACATTGGTGAGTTCATGTATGAACAGTCATGGTAATAACTTTGAAAAGCAAAATGAACTCTGCTTGCAGTGCAAGCTGTAGGAAAAATGAGAAGGGAGACAGGAAAGAGCGTACTCTTTCCTGTCCCCCTTCTCGTTTTTCCTTCAGCTTGCACTGCAAGCCGAGTTTTCAAGTATGAAACCAACTAGTCTGCAAAGAAGTATTGATTCAAAAAGCACAAAGTCTATGTTAGAATTTTAGCGGAAGCGGCATAGCAGGCACATATATTAAATGCACACTGTCGACACGATGCTGTCATGCCAAATGTGTGTAAAGTACACAGATGAAACATGGTGCATACACAAGCAATATCAATTTGACTTTCTGTTGACCAGAAAGCACTATACTGCATTTAGGCTCAGCCATCTTGAGACTAGAGTAGGGCTCTGTTGTTTTGAGCTAAAATTGAAAATGCAAGTGGCACATCGGTACTAAAAATGTGGGCTCGGTAGTTGGCCATCATGTAATGGTGCACTAAATGATGTGGTGTTCACAGAAGGGCATACTATTGCTGAGAGCACAGGTGGTTTGTCGGGTTAACACATAAGTGTGCATTGCAGGGAACTTGGTGGTGACAAGTGGTGTTCTGGTACCATTTTATACATTGAGTGATGTGGGCCGACAGCACTGAGGACCAACCCACCACATCTAGTGGTGACCTGCAGGTTACGGCATTGAAAACCCGGCCGCGGTTGCAGTCTCGATGCAGCACATTGGAATGAAAGAAAAAGGATGAGTGCACTATACAATGGGACGGCGTGCCATAACACAAAATAGCTCAATCGGCCGCTATCAAGCAATGTATCAAATAAGAATAAACAGCAAACAACAAAATGGAGAGGGTGAATTAAAAGAAACTATGCTAAGTTGTCGATACACTGTAATGCTGCTAATTAGACGAGCCGGAGCAAGAAAAGTACGGTTAAAGTCTAGAAACCCGCGCGACTACACTTTCTGGAAGCTGATAGCAGTTTCTTGAGGTGCCTTCTGGGAGAACCTCATAGGGTACTTCAGTAATACGCTGTAAAACCTTGTAAGGTCCGAAATAGAATCATAGCCCAAAAACCTTCTCCGAAAATATGTCTGTGCCCCAACGGGTGTTTCATAAATGATATTGTTACTGGTAGATGACAGAAAACAGGTATATTTACAATATTTACAGTCACAGTAATGCAGGTAAAAACAACTAAGATAGCGAGAGCAGGCACCACCTGGTCCTTCACTTTTTCGTCCTCTCTATGTGAGCGGCACATAACGTTACCCTCCGGCGGTGAAGGCACGGACTCGGTGCAGTCAGAGAAAGACGGTATAGTGGTGGTTATTATACATGTGCGTTGCGGCAGCCCGGTGTATGACATGGCTTCAGACGTACAACGTTAAGCAATGTTGGTACGGGGTTGAGTCGACGAGGACAAAGACAATTCAATTTCTTATGTCACGTCGGTCACTTGGCGGTGCACAGGGTACGGTTCGGAGGGCGGGAACAGTAGCTTTGTAAAAAGCCCAATACAGCGTGCTGGAGACCACAGCACAGGAATCCTGGAGGAAAGTGAGTGTTTATATGACTGCTCTCGTAACGAAATTGTTGGCCCGTTTGCGAGTCGGTTAGCCGAACGCACACAAGTTGACGTGTATGGTCGGCATGGGCTATAGCTTATTGAGCGTATTCAGTGGGTGGGCATGTTGAAGGAGGCATCATTGGTGTCCATAGGCAACATTGGATTTTCTGTCAAATAAAATAAAGGCGAACAGCCAGCTGCCTCGTGTTACGACATATATGTTGCACAAGACTAACACATCTCGTATGTAAACCATGTACGGCTCTGTTGAGGTTCGGGCACGGCACGAGAGTTCTTTATGTTGGCGTGCAACGGGCTTTCCGAAAAGGTTTTTTTTTTTTTTGGAGCACATTGGATGAAGCATGAGCCAAAAAAACGAGCGAACCTCTTTGGAAGAACGTGTAATAAGGAAGTTGATGACGGCGGATATTTTCGCTGGATCAGCTTGTTTACTTGCAGCGTCAACAAGATGGCCAAGCACGATAATCTCCAGGCGCCAAAAGCAGCATTTTGAAGAGTTGAGTTGAAGATCAGCAATGTGAAAGAGTTGCAATATAGCCGACAAGTTTTGCAGGTGACTGGTGAATGTAAGGGGAGAAGACTACGATAACGTCCAGGCAGCAGAGAGGCATGTGGACCACTTGAAACCCCTCAGTAGAGAGTCCATCACACGCTCAAAATGTTGCTGGCGCATTACACAACCTAAAGGGCGTGACTTAACTCCCAATCATTTTCATCGACAGCTATTTGTCAATAGCCCAAACGAAGGTCGATGGAAGAAAAGTACCGTGCACCAGAAGAGAATCAATGGCGTCGTCTATTTGCAGCAATGGGCAGAAGTATTTTTTGATTTTGTTGAAGTGCCGGTGAAATGCCGGTAGTCGACGCAGAACTGCCAGGTGTTGTCTTTGTTTTTTACAAATACCACGGGCGAAGCTCAAGGGCTCGAAAATGGCTCCATGATGTCCTTAGCGAGTATTTCATCAACTTCAGTTTGACGCTGCGCTCGGTCGCCGAGACATGCTAAGGGTGTCGATGAATGGGTGTTGCGTCTGCGTTGTCAATTCGATGCCTCACTAGATATGTTTGTCCAAGTCTGGGTGAAGCGAAATCAAAAGTCGCGGTATGACTCCTAGAAAAGGCGTAGGTCCTGGCTTTTAGAAGGGTCAGGGTCCAGGGCAATCATGTTTTCGAATGTGTCATCAGGTGTCGGGCCAGCAGCAGGGCCGCCTGGAGGCGACTGTGGGGCATCAATGGCCAGAGCAACAGGGTTGTTTGCGTCTAAAGGTGATATTGTGCCCAGCGAGATACCTTCAGGAAGCAGTTGTGCGCAGCATCGAAAGTTCAGGACAGGTCTGCAAAAGGTTTCGCAGAAACAGTCACAAGATAGTGAGGAAAAACTAATCTTCGTGTCAGTAGAACGTCCAAGGAGCAACGTCCAGAACAGCAGAAAGAACTGAGGTGTTGTGATCATCGAAGCTCACATGCGCAAAGCACATTCAAAGGACGGTAGGTGTACGGCTATTGGCTACGCGAACAACAGGTGATGAGGCGCGTGTAACGACTTCACGAAGACGACGAGAAAGGTGACCACTCATGAATGATGATTGGGCCCTTGTGTGGATGAGCGCTGAAATAGGCATGCCCTCTACATCTACATCCATAAGCTTTTGTCGAGATGCCAGAGTTAACAGAGGATATCCGGGTCAATCAGTCAAGGCAGCATTACCTTCCGGGAGCTGCACTGGTCTGTTTTCCCGAGGAGGGACGGCGAGGGGGAGCAACGGGACATAAGCAAGCGAGAAAGTCGTTGGGTCTGGGGAGACGGCGACGTGTCAAAATGTGGGGTCGATGTTCGGGCATTAGTGTTCAGTGGATTGTCGTGCAAAGGGGAGGATGAAGTGTCGTCTGTACGGTATGGTGCACGAGGAGACGATGGCCGACGATAGCGACAATAGAGGGAAATGTGACCGGCGCCGTTGCAGTTGAACATTATCGACCCGTCATCTCGCGTGCGCCACTGGTTCTAATCATGGTACCTGGAATAAGTCAGTTGTGGCTGGTAGTATGGAGCAGGGCTGACGTAGAACGACTTTGGGCACATACAGGCTGGATGCCTGCATTCGCCAGTTTTTCGCGCACGGCGGCCTGAATTATTTACACTGTCGGGCGGGCCTCCTCGTGAGAATTAGACTGGGGAGCAGATGAAGTTGCTGCCTCGATATTACGCCGCACGAGACGCAGGAAGTTTTTGGTACAGGGTGGCGGCTGGATCTAGACGTCTTTGCACGACGACGGGGCAGCAGTGTTAGGGAGCTGGACAAATTGCTGCGTAACATGTCGGCTTTTTGCTTCTTTGAAACTTCAGCACTCCCTGATAATGTCATAAATGGTGGAGCAGTCTTTGTATACGAGCAAGTGAAGGGCGTCGTGAGCGATGCCTTCATTAATGTGGGTGACTTTGTTGGCTTCGGCCATTTGGCTATGAACTTGCCAGCACAAGGCTAAGACATCTTGTATGTAAACCATGTGCAGCTCCTTTGAGGTTTGGGCACGGCACGAGAGTTCTTTCTCTTGGCGTGCAATGGGTTTTTCAAAAAGGTGTTTCATTTTTTTGTTTACATACGTCTTTTTTTGTTACGTACGTTTAAATTCTCCTCGTGTGTGTCGAACCACACACTGGCCCTACCCCTGAGGTAGTAGTACCTGACGTTTGCAAGCATCAAAGTCGAATCCCAGCGATTGGTCTTGCTGCTGCACTCTTAGTTGGCCAGCCACTTCTTTACGTGACCGTTATCAGTCCCGCAGAAGGGGCCTGGGTCTCGGAGGTGGGTCACGACAATGTTACTGGGTGCATTTGGCATAGCGGGGGCTGGATCAGCAAAATTGTCTGCCGGCATGATGGACTGTCCAAGAATACGCCCGCTGCGAAGTTCCGTTGTGTGCTCCTGATGTGCCCAGCACCTCTACCAAAGATGTTACGGAGAGATGACAGAAAACGAGTGTATTTACAATATTCACAGTAACAGTACTGCGGGTAAAAACAACCACGATGGCCAGGACAGGCACCACCTAGTCTTCTCACTTCTTCGGTTTCTAGGTAAGTGGCACATAACAATACTGTCAGTGTCGTGGTTTTGGGACATTAACCCCCCCCCGCCACTCAAAAAACGCAATTGAAGACCTCATAACTTCTGACGGTAAGGCGAAACAAAAGTCACTCATGGTGGAATGGCACAATGTTGCTGCACAACATTGATAAGTATCTGATTGTGACTTGTAAGGGCCACACCTGGTGGATCCGAGGGACTAGTGGGATTAGTGGGCACCATTCTTTAACATCAGCTTTGACAAGGCTGTATGCATGATACTGAAGTAGTAGTGCAGAGCCAAATGCTTCTGCCTGTGGCTAAGGTGACCAATTGTAAGGTTATGATATTACAGCTAATGCGAGGAGTCGTTCTCGCTTTGGTTCAATCAAAGATGAAGCATCAAGTGCAGCGGTGGCGATGAGCTGCTCCTTCGGTTAGATTTAGGTGCACTTTAAAGAATCCCACATGGCCTAATTTGATCCGAAGTCACCCACTGTGGGCCCCGTTGCGGTGGTCTAGTGCTTAAAATACTTGGCTGCTGACCTGCAGGCAGTGGGATTGAATCTCGGCTGTGGTGACTACATTTTCGATGGAGGCGGAAATGGTGTAGGCCAGTGTGCCCAGATCTGGGAGCCCGTTAAAAAACCCCAGGTGGTCGAAATTTCCGGAGCCCTCCACTACGGCGTCTCTCATAATCATATGGTGGTTTTGGGACGTTAAACCCCACATATCATCAGGCGCCCACTGTGGTGTGCTTCACAATCATATCATCGTTTCGCCACATAAAACCCTAGAAATGATGTTTGAAACTAAGTTGGCTCTGTGCCTAGAACTGTCGTGAGCCCAGTTGGCGGGAGGCAGCTGCCATTCAGTGCAGCCTTGCACCAGGCACATTTTTTTCTGCTGTGGCTCAAAGAATGGGGCCTCTTCTTTACTCTCTTGGCAGCTGGCTCAACTGCTGGGCGCCCTGTAGGGACCCTCTTGGACCCCCTTGTAAGCCCTGGCCTACGCTTAGCAGTGCTGGTCGGTTGCACCCTTATGTGACGGGCCCGGCGACGTCTTGCTGCAGCGGTAGCCTTGAGTGCCAGCATCAGTCCTGTCCCATGGCTGCTGTTCTGAACACAAGCAAGCTCCTCTCCAAGGCCCTTCATGATATCAAGGTAAGCTGGATTGTGTACATTTGTAGAATGCACACGCCGCAACTGGACCTCCAGGAACTCATATGCATGTTCTTGGGCCTGCACCAAAAGTGATGAAAGAAATATACTTCACGTGTACAGCACACCAACAAGAACTACACATTTATTTTGCTCCTCTCTAACTGCAGACAACTGCTCGAGAATAAAGTTCAAGCTGAGGAGTCAGTTTAAGTTAAGTTTTTCCTGTCACCTGTTTTGACTATTCTGTTAGTGGAAGTGATGCTAATACCAACAATTGGTGACCTGTAGTCCCAAACGTGGAACAATACGACACCGGTAGTGTTGAAATCTTGAAATCGTCCTCAGAATGATGACATCCATCAATATGAAATTGTAAATTCGTTAGTGTGGTGGAGCACAATATTAAGCTTACAGGAATAAAAGAAGTCTTGACTACTGTTCAGTAGCATTCCCTATGTTTAATTGAAAGATATTTCCGGGCCCTTTCAAGGGGCTTGTCCTACCTGGGCAAGTTGGGCTGCATCAGGCACCAACGGTACAGGTGAGGCGTGTGTGGCCTCTTGCGTGCTGGTGCCTTGCATTGGTTGGAGTTCGTCTGGCTCCTCCTGCGGGGCACTGGTACCTTCCGTGGTTCTGGCACTACTGCTGGGCTCCTCCTCTTGGAAGGGTTCGAAAAATATCCTGGGGGGACACTTCTCGCCCAGGGCCAGCTGTCCCAGTTGGTAGCGGTCGTCAGTACTCAGTGCCGGAGCATTTGGAAACAGTCCTCCGTACTTTTTCTGCACCAAAGCCTGGTGCTTACAAAATGCACCTTGTTTACCAAAGTGACACGTGCATAATCCTATGTCGGCGTAGACTTCATAACTGGAGCTGGGGTGGGTGGCACTAGGCACAATGTACTGTCCCTGGCCTACCACTTGGATGGCCTCGGCTGTGTCTTTCAGCATTCTCGACAGCAGCCGCTTGTACAGCAGTTGATGGGCTGCAACACGGCTGTAGGCGTGGCGGAGGATACGGCTTTCAAAGTATTTCTCCCACACCAGAGCCACCGAGTCTACGAGTGCGACTGCATTAAATGCTTTGACTCTGTTCAGGATAATGTCTTTGAGCACGCGTATGGTTGCCTCCGCAAAATTGTTGGTGTTGTGGCCCCTTGTCAACACGTCCAAACGGTAGAGCTGCACCCACTCTTCTTGTCGGCGCAAGAATGTCAGAACTCTAGACACGAAGGCATCGTGTTGTAGGGCCTTCAGTTCGGCTGTGGCAGCTTCAAGTTTTTCTGCTGTGTCTGCATACATGACCTGCAGATAGCAGGAAATTTTTCAATGAGGTACTCGTATTTGCATATTTTCACTTTTTTTAAACTGCACCATAATGCAGATTCATTAGCCTGCTTCACTGTCTGCATTGAAGTCACTTTGTGATCTGCACATGCTTGCCCCAGTTCAAAGGGCCAGTAAACAACCCCCAAGGACCAAAAATAAAAAATATGTGCACCTTTGCTCCGTGAATATGCTGCCTCAAGGATTTTGCGAATGCTTTATTAAGGAATTCACAGGGGTTACAACATTGGTTTCAGCTAGTTTCAAATTTTCGCGCGGTCTCGCCACCCTTCTCTTTCAAAGGGAGGAAAAAGCCCAGCCTGCCGTCGTGACTGGTTTAACCCAATCGATGAGCTGCGTGCTTCGTCAAGTCGCCGATCGGTGAATTTGTGTCACTGCGCTTGAAAGGAGGACTGGTCAGGTGCAGGAAAGGAGCGCGGGAATTATGGAGGCTGTGCACGGTGCGCAGCGCTGTAATCTGGAAATTGATTGCCGCGGTCTGCTCTACGAATTGCCAAGCAATGGTCCATAAAAGTTGATGCTGATGACATTTTCTGTACGCTTGTGCGAATAGGGAATTTTAGGTTCGAAGTGAATTCGAAGCGAATAGTGATTTTGGTCGAATAATTTCTAATTGAATTGTAATAGTATATATATTGCATATTATAAACAAAAAGGGGCATATTTGTCATGGCCAAACAAACTCGCACAGATCTTTAAAAATTGAAACAGGGCTTATGCAAAGGCCATTTTTTTTTTTCATCAAAGGAAGTGGCAACAACTTTGAATTGTAGCAGCATTCGACTTTTGGTACAGTCCAAGTAATAGCCAGTAAAATATGCTGCGTTTTAATTTTTTTTTACTTAGAGCATATAAATCTGTGTAACGAGCTTTTAAACTGGAAACGAAAAAAGCAGAATCGATGTGAGGGTAATTCTTTATTAAAACATTGAAGTTGGGCTTTGCTGCAGTGCGAATTTTTCTTGATTACGTGTTTTGACGGCTTAGCACCAATTCACTGCAGTGAAACCACTTTTACATGTGGTCTAATATGCTTGGGTAAGTGCTTTCATGGTTTAGCATCCCTTCACTGCCGTGAAACCACCTTTACAGAGTGTTACATGTGGACTAATATACACCTATTTTGTTCGTTTTGAATAATTCAAAATTTTCAACAATTTAACTTCGATTCAATGCAAATTTGATTACTGCATTATTCGTTTGAATATTCAAAGCATTTGAATATTTGTACAAGCCTAATTTTATGGCATTTGAAATCATTTGAACCCACCAGACCTTTACTGGTGTACCTTTTATATGTGATTCAAATGGACACAAATGCTGTCTGCGTTGTCATCTGCAGATTAGGGCATCTTGTGGTGCATACACTCCAAATTATATCAGGAGGAAGTGAAGGTAATTCATGTACTAGCCTTGCATGACAGCTGTGCTTTTTATACATCTATGCTGCAATGTCAGCGCCATCATCTTGGAAACACGAAACGAATGCCAGAATAGCAGACCATTGTGAATTTGTTCACTAAGTGCAGATGCAACAAATGCACCTCGTATCTTAGAGCTAGAGTTTTTACTAGATTGCAAAAAAACTTGCCAGTTGGAAGGCAGACATGAATCGTCTCCTCTGGTCTTTGTCGACAGAGTTGTGAGATGTCGTCAGCCAGCGCCACTCCGCTTGTGCCACATGAAATTGGCACAAAAGCTGCCTTGCTGACGGCCATGTCTGCTGCAGGGCAGCCTTCTCAGCACTCGAATTGTCACTCATTAGTACCTGTGGGGCCTGGAAGACAATGCAATAAAGTTGAAAGCTGTCCATAGTTATAAAGGCATAGAAAAGTCGTGGATGTTGTGAGAACATTTTTCGTGGGTGAATCTAAAAATATAAATAGCCTTGGCTAATAACTTTCTATTGAATTTGAGTTCGATATTTGCTTTTTAATAAACTATAAAGAGCAGTAACATTTATGGTAAGTTTCAAGGTTAAAGACAAGTGTAAGTTTGCATCTGTTACCAGTATTTTAAAAAGAGGAGAGAGTGCGGGCAATAGGTTGACGAACTCACTCGTTGGCCAACTCACACGGACTCACTCAGACTCACATTATGAGTCTTGACAGTCCCAAACTAACTCTTCCAGGGAATTTCTTGACTATTATATTTTATCATCTCCTCCAAGACTTTACTGGTTTGGAAGCACTCGGAACTCGTTTTCGAAGATGCTGTGTGAAGCGACATCAAGAAGAGCACCGATTACATCAGATATTGGTGTTAAAGAGCATTAACACCACAATCGAAGAAGCTAATTCCAGGCTGATGAACTCATGAGTTGACTGAGTAGTACTCACTCAGACTCAGGTCCAGCCATGAGTCTGAGGCTGAGTGTGTGCGGTTGAGTAATGTTTTGGTGAGTTTGAGTCTGAGTGAGTCCGGCTTAAGAACCTGTATGGGCCTGTACAAAGGCTTACAGTATTGTTAAATAAATAAATATGTGTGAACGAGAGTTTGAGTGAGTTCAGCTCAGAAAAATTTTTGTGAGTCTGAGTACAATGAGTCGAAAGTTCAATATACAAGGTGCATTTGATTTACCTGCACCAATTGAAACCCGTTCACGGCTGTGCATGCAAAGTTCAGAAATTGTGGAGCGCAAGTTCAGTGGTGCAGGCACAGTGCAACATCCAAAACAAATGACGATGTGCTGATGCAGGCCTTATTTCTGTTCACTTAGTTAACACCATTAAGCTAACACTGACCGATGGCGAAATGATTATGCATACAGTTTCTGAGGCACAAACTTCTTTGCAAAAAAACACATCGTGTTAGTGGAGGCAGGTACGGTGCCTACACTAAAGTATTGCGTCGTCTGCTCAGCTGCACGCGCGGCTGCACCAAGCCGGCACTGTCAGTGTGTGAGGGGCGGGAAAATCATGAACCAGCGCTGTACCTCTTCTGCACCTTTAGAAATGAATGGCAGGCTTCAGAGGTTGTCAATGCTGCACCGCTGAAACGAATGGCAAGGCGCAGAACATCGTGAACTGGTTCACGTGGTGCAGGCAAATTGAACAGACTGATATATTTCATGAATGAGCCTGAGAGAGTTCCACAAGCTATGCCGACCTATGGTGTGGGCACATGTTTTAGCTGGAGAAACGCTTATCTAGCCTGAGTGAAATGCACAGAACAAGCACATTTCACCCACAATGATGGTGTCACATGGGAAAGATTAGAATTCATAGCCAAATATATGATGATGATGAGAACATGTAGGTGATTTCTATAAATGCCCGCAAGGACCACAAAGGCCCTCTCCTGTGGCTTAGTCTGTGCAGTAATATTTACTTTTGTTTTTGTCACAAATAATTTCTGTCCTGGTACAACTTTTTTTTGTCCAGCTTAATGGGGCTATTTGCTATTGTGCCATTACTTACACTATGCGAATTCAGAAATGTCTTCAAAAGTAGTTAGAGAAGTTCCATAGGAAACTGCAGGTTTTTCCACTCACTTTGATCCAAGTGGCAGCTTAGATAATCTGCACGCCGTTGAAATAATCTGAGCGCCAACCTCTTTAATACATGTGCCGAACATTTAATTCAAGTCCCAACATATTTAATCCAAGCGCCAACCCAATCAGGCCGCGTGCCAGTGATTTTAATCCAAGTGCCACCGTGTTTAATCCAATCGCCAATGGCTTCAATTCAGGTGCCAGTCAGTTTAATCCATGCACAAAAAGCACAATACGGGGCATAAAAATGGCAGTGCAAATGAAATGCAGTTTCTGCGATATAAAATACTATAGTCGGAAAGTAGAATAAATCATTAATATTAGTATTCGCTGCTAGTATTCGTGGAAACAAAAATTCAGTGGTTTGCTTGAGCCATGTTTGGAGTGCTTATACTGTGCTGTGTACAAGTTTATAGATGAGTGCTTGGCCCGGGTGGAGTCATTTTAATAGCAAGAATATTTTGTGTTCGTCAACAAAGCTCATAATTAGATTTGTATAGCATTACATGTCTGGGCCAGGTCATGTAATACGGCAGACATAATATTGTTATTGGAGTGCCGGGATGCATAACAAGATATGAAGAACTTGACTGTGGGCAGTGATGAGTCAGGAACAGGTACATGCTCAATACATTAGGGGGCCATCACAGGGCAGAGCAAATTAGAAATCATTTAGGAGGCTTTCGTCCTGCAGGGCACATAAGACGTAAACTCGTGACCCTGATGTGGAAAACGAAAGTCATATTTTATATTCATATTAGTTGTTATCTTTTTATTCAAACAAAATTATGTGTATTCGATGAACGCGTGTTTCAAGCAAACACGCTTCAGGAATACTAGCGTTACATGAAAACAGGAGTATCTCCTTTGATGCTTTTATAAAAAACTTAAGTCCACATGAACCGAAACAAATACAACTTGAGTTTTAAATGGTTGCTTCTGATTTCAAGAACGAATGAATATCAAATCAAATCAAACTTTATTTATTTACCAGACAAAAACTGG